>NC_081186.1:117404837-117696185 GCF_029867415.1 Vicia villosa | reverse complement strand
ACCATACCCAGCTTGTTTAGCGTGCATCTTGACAAGATTTTCCCCTATCTGACGAATGTCGTAGATTTGAATGACGTTGGGGTGTTGATCTACCAGATTTACTGAAGCTTCTTTATGTTGCGGCAAAGGATTTGCTTGGACGTTTGGATTAGTATCTTTGAAGGATAGCATTCCGCTCTTCACTAATCGTTGGACGTCAATCTTGAAAGAGAAACAGTTCTCAATATTGTGACCTGGTGCCCCCTGATGATAGGGACAAGATTGGTCAGCCTTATACCATGGTGAGGAACTGTTTGTAGGATTTGGAGGACTCCTTGTCTGAATGAGTCCTTTTGCCAGTAATGTTGGAAACAATTCTGCATACGGCATTGGTACGGGGTCAAAGGCAGGATACCTTGGAGCCCGATTGTTGTAATTTGGAGGTCGAACCTGCTGCTGAGGTTGCTGCGACCTTTGTTGAATTTGTTGTTGTGAGACCTGAGGTTGATAAGCTGGCGCTGAGTTAACAACCGGAGTTATTGTTGCAACTTGAGGTTGGAATTTCTTCTTGATTTTGTGCAAGACATTGCTGACATCTTGATCCTTTTTCTTCTGGAAAGAACTTCCATACTTCCTTGGACCAACAGAAGATTCTGGTTCTTTGTTCAAGCGTCCTTCTCGAACTGCTTCTTCTAAACGTACACCCATGTTTACCATCTCAGTAAAATCACTTGGTGCACTTGCAACCATTCGTCCGTAGTAAAATGGACTCAAAGTTTTGAGATAGATTTTTGTCATTTCTTTCTCTTCAAGTGGTGGACAGATTTGAGCAGCAACTTCACGCCATCTCTGAGCGTATTCCTTGAAGCTTTCTCTATCCTTTTGAGTCATGGCCCGGAGTTGATCTCTGTCGGGAGCCATATCCAGATTGTACTTATACTGTCCAAGTTCATGTACCATTTGAGTGCAGCACCAGTCAGGCTGTCTTGAAAATAATGAATGAGCAATTGTTGATTATCAGTCTGAGTTGACATTCTTCGAGCGTACATCACAAGATGACTTTGTGGGCATGAATTCCCTTTGTACTTCTCGAATTCTGGTACTTTGAACTTGTGAGGAATCTTAACATTTGGAACCAGACAGAGGTCTGCAGCATTCTTTCCAAATAGATCTTGTCCTCGAAGAGTCTTGAGTTCCTTCTGCATTTGCAGAAACTGTTCTTGGAACTCGTCCAATCTTTCATACACGCCAGCATCCTCACTTGGAGCGTGATTATATACTTGTCCGCCTTGCGGGGGAAAAGTATGCATAATCGGCTGTGGAGAAGCCATGACAGCAGATCTTGGAATCTCAGCGTTCTGTTGTGCGAAACCCATTGCCGTTGCTCTTGGAACTTCAATTTCCAGAGGTTTGTAACCCTCCGGTGGACGCATATCCATGGTGACTTTTGGAGCTTCAGAAGCTTGAGGTATGTACCCTTCTGGAGTAAAGTTATACGGCATGCCCCAAGGTCGATCAGGCGGCATGGTATACTGAGGAATAGGAGTAGAAACAATCTCGGAAACCACAGTCCTTTGTGGTCCTTCTGGCGTTGGTCGATTCTGCGCAACTACCAGGGCTTCTACCATGCTATTGAGTCTTTCAACAGTACCTTTGAGAGTATTAATCTCTTCCCTGAGTTCTTCATTCTCTTGCTCAAAGTCTTCCATTCTTTTCTTGCGACTTGAACGAGTGTTGTATGGATGAGACAGCTTGAAAGTCTTGGTTCACCTCCTTCTCCTCCTCTCTTTCTGGAGAAAGGAAAGTGACTATTAGATCCGCGACAATTCTCGTGTCAGTGCGTACGACTAAAGCGATGTATGATATGCAATTAAGTTATTATTTTTTCAAGGAAACACCATAATTACGTTATGAAACATCAAACTTTATTAATTAAGCGAAAACGCCGTTTTACACACTTTGAAAATGGAAATACAGAGAAACTGAGAGAAAGGACTCTAAAACTTTGACGAAGAGCCGACTTCACGTTCTAACATCTTCTTCTGTTTCTTGAGCTGAGCGTTCTCTGACGTGAGCTGATCGATGATCCAGGAAGCAGGAGGGATATGATGAGAAAGTGATGATTGTGTCACTTGTCGATCGAGTACTTCAAGTAACTCATCCTTCCTTCTTAGGATGTTCTGAATTTCAACATTTTCCGTGTTGACAATTTGATACTTGTTCCTCCAAGCATTCCTTTCTTGGCATACCTTGTTTAATGCCGCTTGCAGTTTTTCAACATCGGTGGAGAAAAGGTAAATTGGTTCCCTTAGGGGAATAGGTTCTTGATGTTGATATGGCATCCTGAGCTTGAATGCTCTGACGCGTACCCATTGAAGGTAAGGATCCAGGGAGATGCAAAGATGTTTTCCTAACAATCTTCTCCCTTTGCTGTGAACAAGACGCCAGGCTTGGACAATTTCCTTCTTCAGCATGTTACCATGATCGTCGATGTTCTTGAAGAACAGACCCTCCAATTGGATGTTACTTGGAATGTTTTTCATGGGATAGCCGTATTGACGACGGGCTAAAGCTGGATTGTAACTGATTCCTCCCTTAGTTCCAATAAGGGGTACGTTGGGAAAACTTCCGCAACTGAAGATGATCTTGGTTTCGTCGTTGTCAGGACTACACCAATCAATGTCTGTATGAGTGAGAGACATGATTTTCTGTGACCAGTAAAGGCCATCCCTCATGTTCCAGAAAGTGCTAGACTTTGGTAGGTGTGAAACGAACCATTCGTATAACAACGGTACGCAGCATGTGATTAATCCTCCTCGCTGCAGGTTTCTTGAATGCACAGAGTGATAAGCATCCGCAAGCAAGGTTGGAACTGGATTTCCAATTAAGAAGATCTTAATCGCGTTGATGTCGACGAAATCGTTAATGTTAGGGAACAAAAACAATCCGTAGATAAGCAAAGCCAAGACTTCCTCAAAAGCGCTCATATCTTGGATGTTGACGAAGTACCGAGCTTGATCAAACAGGAATTTGGAGGGCAATCCTTGAATTCCTCCTCTACTCACCATATGAGTTCTAATGTCGACTACGTTCAAAGGAGTAGTTGCAGCAATGACAATGTCGTCAGGATTCTTTTCCAAACCGGAGTACGGATCTTGCGCGTACACGGGTATCTCAATCAGACGAGAGTACTCCTCTAACGTAGGCATGAGCTGATAATCTGGAAAGGTGAAGCAGTGATACGTCGGATCGTAAAACTGTACCAAGGTGGGAAGGATCCCATCCACCATGTTGGTATTGAGCAAAGGCAGAAGTTTTTCATACTTCTCCTTGAAAGCCTGGGGGTTGACCACCAGTTTTCCGAGCTTTCCCAGTTCCTCGACCTGGGGTATCTTGAAGGTGTATTTCCTAGCTCTCTTTCTCCCATAATCCATGGTATAGATCCTTAAGTCCTTTCTCCGTTTCTCTCTTTCTATGAAGTTCAAAACGTTCGTTATTTAGTTTCCTTGAAAAACGACTCGAAAAAGACTCTTTTTGTTTTTAGTTGTTTATTAATGAATGATGCATGAATGCATGAATGCACACACAAGAATTTTAAACAAACATGGCGTTGAAGGGTATAGTGGTCATGAAGTCCAAACGCAATCCCCGCCCCAATGGTAAACTAAGGTTAAGGATTTTTGTACCTGTAGAACGGGTTCTAAGGGTCTCAGAGTTTTTGCTCAACCTTAAAGATACGTTGATTGGTATCTATAAGAGAGTTTTCTCTGAGTGTAGTATCTGCGTGACAATTACTTCCGTAATCACCGCTCTACGTCCTAAAAAGGCTTTAAGCGGGGTTAATGTGTTTCTAGGTCCTCCTGGTACAAATCAGTCTTGGAATGCAGTGGCGCAGTTAATCACAACCAGCCAGGCAAATCCCAAGAGTAGACTTGGAAACCAAGATTAGAGGGCCTTCACCGGGAAGACATCCTCCATCCTATCTTATGTTGCACTCAAATCCGGGTATAGGATTTCTCACCACAAGGGGGAATCAAGCCCTTTCCCGATACAGAATAAACAAAATAAACAAGTATAAATGCAACAATCACATGAAATGACACAGAGGTTAGGCAGGACCTCTCTTGTTTGAGGGGGAATTTGGCATCCCTAATTCCTCATTGGGGCTGGACCAGCAACAGGTCAACCATTGGTTTGGATGAAAAACCAAGGTTTTTAACACTTATATCCCCAGCAGAGTCTCCATTTTTCTGTGGTGTCGTTTTCTTTACCTCCCCGTTTCACTTGGGAGGACGGCACGCTAGACCCTTCACGCGAAATTTGGAAGGAGAATGCGCCCGTGGTGGGATGAATTTTATTTCAGTTCTTCCTACGATATCACACGAACTTTCTTATTTGTCCTACGAGTAGGAAAGGGAAAAAAAGATCTCAACTAAACCCTAGGAGTTTGCTAAGTGTGGGGATTTACACCTAGACTAGAAATTCTGGAGTCCGGGGGGTCGGTTATACATAGGGAAGTGTTTAAACACCCTACATATCTGTAGTACTCTACAGGAACCTTCTCTGTGTCATTGTGATTGTGTTTGCTGCTAATGATTGGGAAAGTTTCTCCTTTGTGTTAGGAGAAGGAATTTGAATTATTTAAAGAAAGACAGACAGATAGACAGACTGACTATTTTTGGTATTTTATTAGCTCGCTGAGATTCCTTGTGAACCTCATGCCTACATATCCCTAGTGGAAGTCAGAGCTTAATGTAGTTCGGGGAACTAACTAGGGAAATTAATTGTTTTTTTTGGTGCCTTGCTTGAAGCTCAAGGTTGAAGCTTGGAATTAAATCTCTGTTTACAGTAAAGAGACATGAAATCATCTCTGCAGAGAGGTATTTGTACTATTCTACCACAAACATTTTAAAGGAGTGACAGAATAACTGGATTCATTTCATTCAAGAGGGGGACCTTACTTGTGTGTGTGCAAGTATGCCAGTCAGATGCCTCTTAAATGAAAGAAAGATGCTCGTCCAAATTAGGGAAAGTGTACAAGTCTGGGGATGTGCCAGAGCATGTCTTTCAGAGTCCTAAATGGGAGACTTTGATTGAAATTGAAATTGAAATGTTTGTTTGTTTGAATGTGGTAGAGTAGTAAAAATATCTCTCTATAGAGATAAGCTATGTCTATCTACTGTATGAAAGATTTGACTTTAGCTGGCTTGTATGAGGCCCAAGCTTGAGGCTTTTTGATTGATTAATTAATATTATTGACTCTGGGAGATGACTCCATTGAGGATTAATTACAGGGTATTTTAGTGTTCTGTACAAAGCCTAGAATTGAGGCTGACTCTATTTGGAGAGTGTTTATTTGATGGATTTTATTTGGTGTTCTGTACAAAGCCCAGAATTGAGGCTGACTCTACTTAGGGAGACTCTATTTGTGTGCCTTGTACAAAGCCCAAGGTTGTGGCTGACTGTTGAGGATAATTGAATGAATGACTCTATTTTATGTGCCTTGTACAAAGCCCAAGGTTGTGGCTAACTCTAGCTAGGGAAAACATTATTTTCTGCCTTGTACAAAGCCCAAGGTTGTGGCGGACTCTTAAATGAATTAAGTATGGATGACTATATGGGGAAAGATCCTAAGTGTTAGGAATCTTTGACACATGAAAGATATGGTTTATCTGCCTTGTACAAAGCCCAAGGTTGTGGCTACTAAGTGATGAAAGACTCACTGGGGAGACTCTATTATCTGCCTTGCACAATGCCCAAGGTTGAGGCAGACTCTTGACAGGGGAGTTTTATGGTTTGGTGCCTTGTATGAAGCCCAAGGTTGAGGCTAACTGTTTTTGTTGGTTTTGACTCTACTGAGGAGGTTTTATTTATTAAAAGACTGTTTTTCTTTGGAAGCTAACCCTTTCAAGGGATTTTGACTCAGCTGGTGAATTTGTCTGTTAAAAGACTGACTTTTATCATGTTTTTTTGGAGGCTGACCCTTTCCAGGGGTTTTGTCTCTTTTGGGGAAATTATCTCCTAAGAGAATGAAATCTATTTATTTTTTGACATTTATTAATTGACTTTGGAGGCTAACCCTTTCCAGGGGTTTTGTTGAAATGAATGATTGATTTTAATTGACTTTGGAGGCTAACCCTTTCCAGGGATTTTTATTGAAATGAATGATTGATTTTAATTGACTTTGGAGGCTAACCCTTTCCAGGGGTTTTTATTGAAATGAATGATGGCAGAAAGATTATCTAGTGGAGACTCTTTGTTTAAAGCCCAAGATGAAGGCTGACTCAATGCTGAGGATGACCAAAACAATAGATCCTAGACTCTACTAAGGAGGATTGATGAAGATAAGGGTGACAGAGACTGTCCATGTCTCTCATTCCAAAAATGTACTCAATGTGAAATTGAGACAAACTTAGCTTGTTTTTTAAGTCTGGTTTAAATTGGAAGAAACTCACCAGGGTAGGCTAAAAGGTGACTAAAGACCTGTTCCTATGTTTATAAGAAACCTGATGGGTCCTTGTATACAAGCTCAAGAGGAAGCTGGAAATGCTTTTAAGAAGCCTGTGGGTCCTTGTACAAAGCCCAAGAGGAGGCTAATCGAGGGTCCTTGTTATAGCACAAGAGAAAGCTATGTAGTTTTGAACTTATTTTGGCTCTAAGCAAATGGGTAAGAGGTTTCACCGGGAATAATTCCTCTTTGGGTGGATGTGTCCTATTTATTTGGATTCTAAGGTTTTTGCCAAGATGTTTCACCGGGAATAATTCATCTTGGGGGTTTGAACTACAGATCTCTAATTTAGGAAAGAGCCTTCACCGGGAAGACATTCTCAATCCTAGGCCATATTCCTATAATATATATATAGTTTAACTGTCCTAAGGTTTATACTCAAACGTAGTTCTAAACTAATATATGCACAGTTTATATTTGACAGTAATTTAAATAAAGACTGTAAATTGAAAGCTTGTAAAGCCTAACCTGGATGGAGTGGAGGCCATTGAAGAAGTATGTACAGAGTCTCAACAGTATTTTTGTTGTTTTGTTGATAACAGTTGAATATATATGATAAACAGTTAATGGTTTTTTTGAAAACAGAAGAAGTGAAGATGGACAAAGGTCACATAGGTATCTGAAGAGTTTCACCGGGAATAATGCCCTTCAAATACCAGAAGAATGTTTTGAAAACAGAAAGAAGATTTTGAAAATACAGTTTTGAAAACAAGCTAAGAAGAGAAGGTTTTTGGGACTTACACTCTATTAGAGGCCCAGTTAAAAAAAAATGATTTACTGTTTATGAAAACAGTTGAAGAAAAGATTGAAATGATATAAGGTTTTGTTGTTTGAAAACCTTAATCGTCTGTTTAATCGGAGATTGAAAACAACTTTGTAGATTGACAAAAGTCAACTTAATTAAGGCAAAGATGGAATCTATACCTAATTAAGACCTAGATAAATAGGGTTTTTATCATAACATTATTCACAAAGTAATTAGGTTAAGACAAAATGAAAATATATATTTTAAAGTATTTAAGAAAACATTTAAAACATACTATTTTAAACCTAATTAAAATACATGAAATAAAAAATATTTTTATGATTTTTTTGATTATTTATAAAATATATATATTAATCAAAATGTGTTTAAAAAATGAAGTCAAAATGAATTAATTTGATAAGTTAAATAATTGGTTAAAGTTGTGAAGGAATTAAGTTAGAAAAGTGATAAAAAAATAGGTTTTGGTCCTAGCAAGGCTTGAACTCACGCCCTTATAGTCACACACTCAAAACAACACCACTGAGCCAAACGCCAGTTGGTGACTATAACACGCGCGCATTTGGTTTTGTTTTAAAACAAGTTAGAAAAATCTGAAAAAATAAAAGGATGAAAAAGTCTGGGGCGAGGGGGATTCGAACCCCAGACTTGTGGCATGATGATACTAAGGGCGCATGTGTGGCCACTAGGGCAAGTTGTTTAGTCGTTAATAAAACGCATACCATTCAAAATAAAATAAACCCTGCCCTGAGAATTTAAATTTGCGCGCCACCACCATCTTCGTCTTCAACCTCAAGCTCTATGAATTTGAATTTCTGAACTCACTCGTTTCTCAACCATTTGCCACGATGTAAACATGAAACTTGCTCTAAATTCACTCACGAGTCTAAATATGTAACTAACATGAACTAATATTAACTACATCTAACTAATTTATCAGAAATCGTGAAGAACCCTAAAATTTCAAAATCAAATTAAATGACTATACTGAAAGATAAATGGATGATGATAGAGGGTTTTCAATCCTCTGATGATGCTGAACAAGATAGAATCGAGCTATTTCACAAAAGGTACTTAAATTAGAGAGGTGAAGTTCAGAAACTTACCTCTGAAAATGGAGATCGTGAGGATGATTGAGAGCACCTGGGTTTGAATGAATGATCTCAATAGCTTCCCTGAGACTCAATGATGCTAACTGGATGCTTATTGTAGCCTGAATCCTTCTGAATTGTTCTATGGACCTCCCTCGATTTGAGCTTCAAGTGGACATGGAGGTTGTTGATTCCTGAGTTACAGATGAGCTGCAGCCATCTGGTTAGCTTCACTATGACCTGAGGAGTGTGTCTGGATGATTGGCTTGCCTTGAAACCTTCTGAATCACTCCATGGACCTCCAACTGCAAGTGCTCCAAAGTGAGAGCAACAATGGTGTTCCTCCACCTACAGAAGTGATCCAGGTGCTTGGATCACCTCAAATGACCTCCCTTGAGATGTTAGAATGCTCACTTCCCAAAGATAAGCTTTGGTTTGAAGAAATCGATTCTTCTTGCCAAAGAACTTTGAAAAACAATGAACAAGAGGAGAGAAAGAGAAAGCAAGTAATATGGTTGCTTTGGTGTGTTTTTGAATGAGGAATGCATCTGTATTTATAGGCAAATGGATCAGTATAGCTGCAGAGGAGTGAGCTTCCTTAGTGAAGTTGATTTGCTTTCTTAGCCATGAAGGAATTTTGCAAATATCTCTTATGTAATGATGAGAATTTTGATTCCATTTGATCAATCCCCTAGCCCTCGATTTTGCTTGATCTTAGGGGACAATTCTGAGCCAGAAATGAGCTCTAATTGGTTGGTGAGAAGATTCCTTGGGTGATTCATCAATTTGCCATAAATTCACAAATGTAATCATTACATAATCACATGTTCTTGTTTTTAGAATCTTCTTCAATCCTCATGGCATGGTGAAAATGAATGCATGGCATGGTTTCAGATGTGTTATGGGTCATGTAGCATATGTATTTGAGGTCATGTGCACAAAACTTCAAAGTTCCAAAATGATGCATGACCTATAATTTCACTTCATGAGGCCATCTTTGAACAAGCATAACTCCTAGCTCAAATTGAATTTTGAGAAGGTTGAACACAATTTGGAAAGCCCTAAACATCTACTTTAAATCATTAGTTTATGTCTTCTTCAGAATCCTTTGGGAAATTTGTGAAAAATGAGGCCAAAGTTGGATGAAAACTAGGTTAAAACACTTAGAAAAATTTCTAAGTGTTTATGACCTAAACTTCAAAATTTCCAAAACTTCATAAATGGTTGATCTTTTGAAAAAAGTTCCCTTGTAAGATGTTGTTTTATTTTGCAAGATCTACAACTTTCATGTTGGAAGTTTTTTTGAGTTGTGTAGGTGAAATTTTGAGATCTCACCATGCCTTCAAAAACCCTAATTCCCGACTTTTCGCTCCTTGATGAATTTCTTTGAATTTCTTTGGCCAAATGACTTTGACATCCATATATTGATGATATTGATCTTTGAAAGTCATTTTTTGACCAAAAACCTTAAAAGTCAATGATGATCCTTCACAGTTGACTTTTTCCTGACAAAGTGAATTTTTGGGCTTTTTGTGTAGAAATAAGATCTTCTCCACAAATGGATGATATAAATGGATTATATGGAGGTAGTAGAGATCCTTGAATCATGTCTTGAGTTTTGGATTCATGCCCTGATCAGAAGTCAACTATCTTGGTGAATTAGGTCAAAACCCTAATTTGTCGACCATGTGAAAGTAATGACTGTAGACTTTGAATTGAAGTGTGATGTCCAGTAGACCTTTTCATATGAGTTATTTGAAGAAGATTGATGTCTTTGAATGGTTCCCTGGGGCTTTTTAGGGTTTCCCAAAAGTGATCCCTGATTTTAGTCCTTGATAGGCTCAAAACCCTAGTCTGGTGACCTGAGTAAACCTGTACTCAGATGACTGGATGTCTAATCAATCATAGATGAGAAAAGTGAAGTCTTTGAGCCTCATGATTGTATTAGGGACTAATCCTTGTATTGATTGATCCTTTGCCTGAGCTTTCTTGTTTTTGAGCATCCTCGATTAGGTACCAGATGGAGAAATGACTACTCTGGGTACTTGTCTTGACCTGATGAAAAAATCCTGAAGATATGTCATCTCAGGGGGGTCAAAAATTAGGGTATGACACTATGAATCTGTAAATTAGGTAATTTAATGTTTAGATTATATATTTAGTATTAATTAGTAAAACCCAATAGTAACTAATAGTATGCGATTATAATAATGTTAAGCGCAAACGATAATTTGTTTGTGAAAATAAAATGCAAATATTGTAACATGGAATTAAGACAAATATGATTAATCAATGGATTTTATCTACATGACATTTTTTATTTGGACACCTGACATCAAATATAAACCTAATAGTGTCACCAACTTTAAACATATTGGTTTGACAGAATTCTTCCCAGTCGGGTCCTAACTTTGTCGGGTACGTAGTGTTTATGTATGCCAAATTCAAGATTGTCCTCGTACCATTATCACAGCACAAGTTGAGACAGTTGTAGTTGTAATCTTTTAAAAGTGCAGCAAAGTCTTCATCCAATCTCTGTAGATAGCAGGAACCAGGAAAATCAAAGCATTAGAACTAAAAAAAGTTGTAAGAAATTGTAAAAAACAAAATCGTCTTACCAATTTGGTTTGACATAGTTCAACATTTGTTAGACCGAGGTCGAAAACCATAATGTTGTTTGCTCCCCAAAACCTGCTATGGTAAAAGGGCAATTGCTCGATATCCTCTATATTTTTTATGTTGAGGATGCTAAAATTGTCATCCATATAGTAACCCACCTCAAGAACGGCATTGGAAGGGCAATTATAAAATCTTCAACGTCTTTCCATCCACTAATTATAAGTGGATGAATTTCATTTTTGTTATAAATGAGGACGTGATGCACTCCTTGGTTGTTGAGGATGGTCCATGTTTTAGTTATGTTGTTGCCAAAACGACATATAAACTTGGGATCAATTTCTGCAAATTTCTGCCAATTAATATAGAAGTTATAAAAGAATGCAAAAATAGGTGTCTTAGGAAGCTATTAAATAATGCAAAAGCACTAAAATAAACATAAGTTGAAACCTGTTCAGATAACTTTGTTATCGTGAAGGAGTATTCCAATTCACTGTGAGAAAGTTTTCCCATCAAAGCCATGTGAAATTTCTTCTGGTTGTTGTTGGGGTAGAAAAAGAGATTTTACTGTGTTTGATTTATGTTCACAAGTTGAGGGACCATATATATAGAGAAAAGCATAGTATACCAAAGATGAATAGTACCCCTAAGTATTGTTAAATATTGTGCATAGGATTCCATATAAAATAGTGCATGGGACCCTAATAATGAAAATATAGTGCAACCCATTGCATGTGAAAAGTGGTAGGACCTGATATGCAGGAGATAAGGAATATATTCTATTAGCATGTGATATGTGGTGGGCCTCTTTGCCTAGAAGTTGCCGTAAAGAAAAGAAAAAAACTTCCTGGGAGAATATATTCCAACATGGACGTGACCATGTGATGCCAAAGTAGATTCCCAGCTGAAAGTAAATTTCGGACAAAGAAATGATGCATTATTGAAATAGTTATGTTAAAGAACAAACTGGATTCTACACACAAGTGGAAGAAAACAGGTCAATAAAGAACTGGTGTTCAGATAATGGAAAAAAAGCAATATGGAATTTGTCTAAGATGAAGGCTAAAGCATTGCTATGGCGTGAATCATTAAAAATCATATTGCATTTTCAGGTAAAACATTTATATTGTTGCGATTATGATGGGTTGGTTTCTGTGAATATGAAATGGATATTGATTGTAGTTGCATAGTAAAAAATTATACTTTATGTTTCATTTTTTTCTTCTTTGTAGGTTTTGGTAGGGTTACAAAATTTGGAGTAACTGAGTTTTTTTACTGCAAATAAAGAGAAGTGATACAATAATGTTTGCAATGATACTTTGACAGACAAAATTAAATAGTCAAGCGTTGGTGTTAAAGTTGGATGGGTTCCTCTGAACTTCGGTTGATCTGCACATGAAGGTATGTTTTATTAGAATGCAAAATTAGGACATTTAGAAGGTATAAAAACGACAGTTTGTACAGGTTAGAAAATTTTATCAACAAATATTGAGAACTATTAAGTGGCAAAAAGACATATACGTACCGTCTATATGTTGTTAAAAACCTCCTTATATACAACATTACATGTTGAAAGCTTTGGGATGTTTTTATCATCATGTATCAATATCTTGATACCTCTTTTAGTTGTAACTCGTGAAACGGCAACATAAATCTGTCCATGTGTGAAAACATCTCGAGGTATATAGAGTCCAACCCAATCCAACGATTGGCCTTGAGATTTGTTAATGGTCATGGCGTAGGCTACAATAATAGGAAATTTTCGTCTTGATAACTTGAATGGCCAAGGTGATTGAGACGGGGACATATCCATTCTCGGGATGTATATAACTTTCCCATTATTGTTATCACCCATCAATTTGGCCTCAAGCACATGAGCAACCATATTAGTTATTATAAGCCTTGTCCCATTACACAGACCTTGGGATTGATCAATGTTTCGCATAAGCATGATTGGTGTTCCAACCTTTAACTTTAAGTGATGGTTGGGTAGGCCAGAAGTTCTTAAGGAGCTGAGGAATTCTGGGCTAAGGACCTGAAGAATATTGCTGTCATGGATTTCTGATCGATCAACCGAGTTTGAGCTGTAGTAATCTCTTATTTCCCCTATAAAACTATCCATTAGGAAAGACATAACAATATAAAGTGGAAGCAAGATGGTGTATATAAGTAAATCAGAGCTATACCTGGCATAATGGCAATGATATGGTCATTGATATTGTCAACAATGTCCAAAGTGGAAGCAAGAATGGCCCTATTTTTTAGATAATCAGTCGATTGGTAACAATTTAAGAAATCAGGATACGTACTCTGCACTATAGCTTGAATAGGGTCATCGAAGTCTGGAATTAAAAGTTCGGGTGGTATGTCAATGTTAGCATAACCGTCGTTAGGTTCAGAAATTCGTCCCTCTCCTATCTTTAAAAGCCAATCAGAGAAATCCGACATTTCCTTTTTATCTTGCTCAGATGGTCCGGAGGATAGACACATGTTTTTGGTCAAATTCATGACTTTAACATAATGCCAAATGTAAGAAGCATTAATTGTTGAATGGACAATGTCAGAACGACTTCATCCTGGTACAACGGGTAATATCTGACGAAAATCCCCACCAAAAATCACAACCTTGCCTCCGAAAATAGTTTCGGAGTTACCGTAATTACTCATGACATCCTTCAAAGTCTTGTCCAGCGTTTCAAAACAATATTTGTGTGCCATCGGGGCTTCGTCCCATATAATCAGCTTTGCCTCCCTTAGAAGACCTGCGCTAGGGTCATTGAAATTAATTTTGCAAGTTGAGTTCTCAAGACATGGAACTGGCAACTTGAACTTTGAATGAGCTGTACGACCCCCTGGCAACAAAAGAGATGTTATCCCATTTGTTGCAACAGTTAGACATATCTCATGCTTAGATCTCAGTGCACTTGCAAGTGTTCTCCACATATATGTCTTACCGGTTCCACCGTAACCGTGCAGGAAGAAGACACCACCTTGTTGTTTGTTGACGGCATCCATGATTTGGTCAAAAATCTTCCTCTGTTCGTCTTGTTAACAGCATTATAAGAAACAGTTTATAATTAGATACTTGTAGACATATTTTGACCTACGCATGTAATATAGTAATAAGAAATATGTGAATCTTTGATTTTATTACCAGTCAGACACTTGCATAGGTTATCAAATTCCGCCTTCATGTCCTGGATATTGTACTGTCTTTCATCGTAAATAAGCCGGTTTCCCAGTTGTTGAATAACATAGTCATTCGGATAAGGAATGGGCTTGAAATCATGCAGGGTGCGATGGTTCAGTTGCAGCATTTTTTCAATCTCTATCAATGTCAGCTGCTGGATTGCATCATCCGGTAATGTTAAATCTGTGGTTTGTAGCAAGAAGGCATCGTTACGTTGTAATAAGATCACAACAACATGATACATTACGTGGTAGTTAAGAATATAAATAGCATGCGATGTCAAAGTAGTGTACCTGGATTGTTGGCAATTTGTCTTTGTTCGTACAAGATACCATCGGCCAATAGAATCCATGATTCCTTCCATACATGGGCAGGACGGTTTACAGCACCTGATAAGAGCATAACAACAAACAGCTTTCTAAGATAATGACCTGTCCCCCAAGCGCTTGCCTCCTTTAAAGCACATATGTATTCTCGATCATCATCTAAGAATCCCATAGCAAAACATGCCTCTCGAAAGGTGTCATATTGTGTCTCACCGACCCTCCTGATATCTTCATAGCAAGTTGGGCCCTTTGCCACCGTCAACATCATCCTCAAATAGAAAAGTTCACCGGTTGTTGGTGGAATCCACACCAAACGTCCGATAGTGAACCCTCTTTTACGTGGCTTCCACATTCTGTTTCTCTTTACATAAACAAACTTTGTAACAAATTCACCATATGTCAAAGACCGAGCTTCAGCATATGTTGCATTTGCTACAAGCCAAGACGTGAACATAGATTCTGTTACGCTTGCACTTTCTAATACATGCTCCATTTGTTCACAATCTTTATAATAGACAGCCTTTTCACCGATGAGATGGAAAAACATTCGCTCAACAGCAGGTTTCCTTCCATGAACCTTGTACGAAAATATTCGCCAACACGCCTCACTTGGAGAAACATACCTACAATCGAGATATTGTTTGATCTCATCCACACATTCATGTTGTAGTCCGGTGTTTGACTTAGAACCAACCACACTTGCACCAATTCTGTCATATCCTTTGTGAATGTATTTGAATAGGTATTTGATAGGGTTACACCATTCCATATTAATATGTGCTTGATATTTCAACAATAACCGAGTGTTATAGGGGACAACATATCTATTATCAAACTTGATATTATTTTTTGTAATTACATGGGTGGTTGATCTTCTTCTATATAATGGGTAACCTTCAGCATTTACAACTGTATCTTCGATGAATTTTTTTGGATAATATTTAGAACATTGCCGATTTTTCATACATCGTGAATTAGGCCGCGAAAGACCGCACGATCCATGTATCATATGGGATTTCACCAGTGCGTACAAAGCAGGATGTAGTTCAGGATCAGGAATCTCTGCACAAATGATGTTATCAATGTCGGACGGAGTTGGATACTTGCTTTGGGGGTGCAAGAAGATCAAAATGTGAGCATGGGGTAAGCCTCGCTTTTGAAACTCAATTGTATACATAACTGCATAAATAAGTCATAAAGAACTTGTTATTGTGAATAATAGATGAGAAATAAGAGTTAGAAACATAATGGTGGGGAAAACTTACACGCCATAACTTTCCCAAGAATATGTCTTTTTGTTAGGTCAACCATAAGCTCTTTAAACTTGATGTTGAAAACTTTGGCAACAATGTCAGGCCTATCATGGGGTTTTAAGTTTTTCGGGGTCAGCAACCGTGTAATCTCAGGCCAATTTGGGTTGCATGTGAAAGTGATAAACAAATCTGGGAACCCCAATCTGCTTGAAATGGCCATACCGTCGAAGTAAAGTTGATCCATGTATCGTTTGCTTCCCACAAAAGAAGAAGGTAGAACAACATGTTTACCTTGTTTGTTACCTGGAATCTGGTCTCCTTGCTCAGACCGTTGTTGCAGATTATTGTATTTTCCGACCCTCAACTTTGATTGATTTTTTCGCAACCAATTGAGACGTTCTGATTCCATCATAGCGTAACCATCAACCAAAAATTGTTGGAAAAGTTTCCTAGAGTACAATAATGTTTTAGGTTCATCTGTGCATTCTTGGAGACGAAAACACAGCCAATCCTTGATAGATTGCCTATTCTTTCTTGTAACAGTTGTCTCATCTTGATACTTGTGAAGGATATTATCCCGGTAACCGTCTTCACCGTAGCAAAAAATCAAAGGGTATTGATATGAAAGATAACTTGGATTGAACTCATCAATTCTTTGTAATTTACCACTCCGGTATTGGACCACAAGGTCTCTTGTTTCACCAGTGTCAACATCTCCTACAATAAGGGCAGCAACCTCCGCAACAGTTGGCATATTATAGACACGACCATCGTCATGTCTATCACTGAGAAGTTTCAGCCTTAATTCAACGTAAGGATTGGCCTTAAACATATCACGTGCCATTCTGAATGCTTTTGCAAGAACATTAACTTCATCTAGCATAGTCTTTAACTTTGCTACGATAGATGTTTCAATAGACGTATTGTCCCTGGAAAAAATAATAGCAAACACGGTGTTATATGTTTAAGCCATCGTATAAACACTTAGGTAAAAGATGGATTGGTAAGCTCATTACTTGAAACAACGCATTCTATTTGTAATCTCGTGGTCAGTGTCGTAAATGTACAATTGGGCATATTGTGGCAGCGCACCATATGGTGGTACAAGACTGCCTATCCGGTGACATGTTTGACCGTGTAGGCGCATTGTAGGAGGACCTCCTCCGTTGGGAATGTTGCTGTCAAATTTCATCCCTGGAGATGTAAACGAAAACATTGCATTGTACGTTCTTATGTTGGCCTGAAAGTTCTTGCTCTCAGGATCAGTTTTGTGATGAAGTAGCTTTTCTAACAGTAACGGTGGCTGTTTCATGTAGGGTAAGACAATTTTACCGCTCCTGCAACACAATTCGAATTTAGGAACAGTGGTATTTTTTCTCATATTCTTGCGCTCTGCATACCACATGCAAGCTTGGCAAATTAAACATTCCCACACCGGGTCACCAATGTCAGAATAAGCTGCAGGAAAAAAAATTCATTTTCTTATCAAACGGGTAGCAATTTAACCGGTTATTGTGTCAATAGAAGTTAAATAGCAACTTACACTGGTTATGTTGATCACGAATATCATGAGGATCCATGGAGTCATCAGAATCAGAGTTGTGTCCGAATGAGTCGCAATCTTCAGAATCTCCATTGGTATCATCGGAGGAATAATCCGTTCTACCTACATTAGGATTAGCAAAAGATACACAATGTGGATTTGATATATTAGGAGAAGTGTGGGAATTGTTAAGAGCAGTAGGGGTTGTAATGAGTAGCTGTGTTTGGGTGAATTTAGGCCGCTTCCTGGTGTTCGATGATTCTCCTACATGGAACGACGGAGAAATGTCGGCATTGTTGAAACGGTTAAACAGATTCACTCCATTGGCAGCAAGAATCCTTGATCTTTTTTTGGTTTGCAAAATGTCTAAATGGTGTTGAGATGGTAGAGTGTGGGAATGGTTAGATCCAGTGGGCTGGAGAGGATATCTTGTTGAAGTGTCCCTGGAAGAGGCGGCCAAAGTCCCAGCAGTAGGTGTTGTTGTTGGTTCGTTTTCTTTGTTAGGGCCATTTTTAGAGAGTTGATTTTTTGACAACAAAATCCTCCTCCTTTTTCTTGCAAGAGTTGTAGTCGAATCATTGGCATTAAAGGGGCTACCATCCATTGAAAGTGACTTAGTTGAAATTAAGTAGTTGATTGTATGAAGTGTGTTTTAAACCAACAAATTGATTGAGTCTAATATGATTAACTACAGAAAAACTTATTATTCTAAATGATTTGAACAAAGGAGGGAACTATTTGTTCCTTAACCTAAATAAAAAGAGAGGGAAACAGGATTACATTTTTGAAAAAGCTGGGAGAATTTCAAATTTGAAATTAGGCTTAATTTGAATAATAATATAAAAGATTTCAGAGTATCCCCCACATAAGAAAACAAAGAAGTGATTTTTTTTTTTTTAAAAAAGTAGCACCAGACTATAGGCCGCAGCAGGCTGTACTTTATCATATTTTATGGTATCATTGTGCAGGTGTAGAGCATTAGGATGGAAGTGTGACATGAAAGGGGGCTGCCCTTCTACAAAAGCAAAACGCAAACCAATTAACTCAAGTAAGTGTCTAATCAATTATTATTTAAATAAGTAAGTTGTACTACTTGATACAAAAGCAACAGTAATTGTAATAGAATCTACATGTCCGTATCCTAATTTAATAATCCATGTTAAGTTAGAATGTAGCATATATAAACTGTAGTTTCCTGTATTTTTTTAGGCAGAGGTAAATAAGCTATTTGTGAGGCTGTTTAAGTACTTCATTATATTAGTGAGATACCATTTATAAAAGCTATTTATTAAAGCGCCAAAGTTTGGAAATTGGCAGTCTCATTGAAACAAACATATGCAGCACTCATTCATGAAATAACTTCCCTATAATGCAGTCGAGTAATGCTGTTAAATGATCAGACAGTAGAGTAAT
Organism: Vicia villosa; assembly: GCF_029867415.1. Lineage (NCBI taxonomy): Eukaryota > Viridiplantae > Streptophyta > Magnoliopsida > Fabales > Fabaceae > Vicia > Vicia villosa. The sequence continues at coordinate 117,677,503 of NC_081186.1, read as the reverse complement.
ACTGAAACCATCCGTTACATCGGATTCACATTTGTATGATACCGTAACAATCGTTATATTGATCGTAGAAAAGTCGATTAATAATGTAATATTACGGCAAAATATGGAGTTTCCAAATACAATCGTTAGTTAAAAAGACCCAAAATAATAGGTAGTCGGAAAATAATGTAACATTACAACAAAATAAGTAGTTTCAAAATATAATCCTTACATAAGATGACCCAAAATAATAGCAGGCAAGAAAATATTTTCAACTATTTTTCAATCTTCACTAATTTCCTGGTGATTCTGGCTGGTTTCTTAAGTTTAGTCGAAGACAAATCTCCTTCGCTGTGTGTTGCATGACATGTAGATTCAATGGATGGATCGGGGCTCTGTCTTTTTGCCGTAGGTGTGACCGGTTCACCGTGCAATTTGGAAGTTATTTCAGGATCCTGCAGTTAAAAATAAGTGAGAATGAAGTAAATTGATGGCGGTTAATAAGTGGCATTTGTATAGGACTCAAAACCACACCGTAACAATGTCGGAATCATCAACAGGAACAGCCTCATCAACACTCTCTTTTATCTAAAAAATCACAAATAAAAGAAATTCATAAATAAAAGTCGAGATGTATTCAACAAAATTAGAAGACAATATTAGACGCAGAGCAAGACAAACGTTACATGGTTCACTGGGGCGGAAAGCTGTTGTGAATTAACTGTAGTCGCCTCCACCCATTCAGATTTTAGTTGATCCACAACAGGTTTATCTTTCACTAACATGATGACCGAGCAATTAGACCAATCTGGTTGCCACTTGACCTTGAAGGCAAGTTCCTGTTCAAGGAGCTTGTCGAGTGCCAGGGGAAAATCGAGGGGATCAAATATTGTTAAAATTAATGTGTTGTAACCACCACTATGAGTAAGCATTATGAAAGAAGTGCAAAAGAGTTGTAACCATCATAATATAATTACTGTCTTTATTTAGAGTTATGTTAGAATTGTATCATTAAGATTGAGAGAACCAAAGAGTCCTCATCTTAATTAGCATCTTATTGTCTTCTAAGTCAGTTTTGATTCAAGCCTATATAAAGGCTTTGTAATGTTAAGAAAGATATATCAGTTGGTGGTGAATTCAGTAAAATAGCATATTCAAAGCATATCTTCCACCAGTGGAAGTATAGTGCAAAAAGTGTCAAAAACCAGTTTTCCTCTGCAGAATTCTGCAACACTATAATTTATAACATACTACCTCTAGAATACCACCAACAGAGTGGTATCAGAGCTGCAGATCCTTGCAGCCCCAACAAAAACAACAAAAGTTATGGCTTTTACAAACAACCCTTCCGCAATTTACAGCAATGTCAAAGTTCCTCTATTTGAAGGAGAGAACTATGATTTTTGGGCTGTTAAAATGGAGACTCTATTCACATCTTTGGATGTTCTAGAGTATGTCAAAAACGGAAATGAAGAACCGGCACCAACGGAGGCTGAAAAATCAAAAGAAAAAGCTGAAGAATCAAGCCAACGGCTTGAAGAGTTGAAGAAGAAGAAGATCACAGATGCTGGAGTTCTCGGAATGATTCAAAGAGGAGTCTCTCTATCCATTTTCCCAAGGATTATGAGAGCTAAAACATCGAAAGAAGCCTGGAGTATCCTACAACAAGAGTTCGAAGGAGACTCAAAGGTGCGAACGGTGAAGCTTCAATCTCTTAAGAGAGATTACGAAAATGAAAGGATGAAGGAGAACGAGAGCCTGAATGAGTACTTCAACAGACTCTCCGAGTTGGTGAATCAGATGAAGTCGCATGGTGATACGATAGAAGATCGCAGAATTGTTGACAAAATTCTGATTAGTTTGACAGCAAGATTTGACCCAATGGTGGGTGTGATAGAAGAAACCAAGGATCTATCAACCTTAACTGTTCAAGGGTTGATGGGGTCTTTGAGATCCTACGAGCAAAGGATGTTACGACATTCTGAAAAATCAATTGAGAGTGCCTTTCAATCTAAACTCAACATTCAGTCCAACAATGGTGAAAATAAGCCCCAAATACAAACTAGAGGTGAGTCTTCTAGAGGTGGCAGATTTGGAAGAGGCAGAGGCAGAGGTCGAAACCAACGTGGCAGATCTGGAAGAGGCACAAATGGCGGAAGATGGAATGAAGCATCAAACAAATGGTGCAGAATTTGTAACAACGGCACTCATGACGAGAAGGAGTGTTGGAACAAAGGCAAACCGCAATGTCACAATTGCAAGAGATTCGGGCACCTTCAAAAGGATTGTCATCTTGCAAATCAGCAACATGCTTCGTACGCAGAAGGAGAATCTGATGAAGGAAATTTGTTTTTTGCTTGTCAAAAAGCATTGCATGAAGAAGGTAAAAATGTTTGGTATTTGGACAGCGGCTGTAGCAACCATATGACCGGACAGAAGGAAGCATTTATAAACATTGATTCTTCATTTGCCTCAAAAGTTAAATTGGGCAATGGAGAACATGTCGAAGTGAAAGGGAAAGGAAGCATTGGAGTCACCACAAAGCAAGGAAGCAAAGTCATGCATGACACGCTTTATGTGCCAGAATTAGACGAAAATTTGCTTAGCATTGGACAACTTCTGGAGCACGGCTATTCTCTAAACTTTGAGAATAGAGAGTGCAGAATTTTTGACTCAGAAAGAAGAAGTGTTGCCATTGTGAAGATGACTAGCAACAGGAGCTTTCCACTATCTTTCAACTATGAGAAAAATGTAAGCTTGATGGCCAGAGAAGAGAATGACTCGTGTTTATGGCACAGGAGACTTGGGCATTTGAATTACGAAAGTCTCAAGTTACTCTATCAAAAGAAGATGGTGTATGGGCTACCAAGAATCGAAGAAAAATCTGGTGTGTGTGAAGGATGTGTCCTAGGCAAACACCACCGGCAACCATTTCCAAAAGAAAGTGCATGGAGAGCCAAACAAGTGTTGGAACTTGTACACACAGATGTGTGTGGTCCTATGAATACTTTGTCTCATGGCAAAAACAGGTACTTTATCTTGTTTATTGACGACTTTACCCGCATGACTTGGGTATATTTCATGAGACAAAAATCTGAAGCGTTTGTAATCTTTAAGAAGTTTAAAGCATTAGTTGAAAAACAAAGTGGCCGATTTATAAAAATGCTGAGAAGTTATCGAGGGAAGGAGTACACCTCAAATGAATTTCACAAATTTTGTGAAGATGAAGGTGTTGAAAGACAGCTCACTGTTGGCTATACACCTCAGCAAAATGGTGTATCTGAAAGAAAGAACCAAACTGTGATGGAGATGGCGAAATCTATGCTACTTGAGAAAGGTTTACCTAAAACCTTTTGGCCCGAGGCCGTTAACACTGCTGTGTATTTGATGAACAGGTGTCCAACAAAGGCAGTGTGGAAAAAGACTCCATTTGAAGCTTGGAGTGGAAGAACACCGTCGGTGAACCATCTTAAAATTTTTGGATGTGTTTGCTATGCTCAAATTCCTAAACAAAAGAGGACAAAGCTGGAAGAAACAAGTGAAAGATGTGTCTTTATTGGCTATAGTTCCATGTCGAAGGGCTATAGACTTTACAACTTGAAGACAAACAAGGTGATCATTAGCCGGGATGTTGTATTTGATGAGAATGCTTCTTGGAATTGGGAAGAAGACAAAATGAAGGAGAAAACAGTCCCTGCAATCATATTACAACAACAAAATTCAGCAGCTGAGAATGAGCAACCGGCTCCATGTACACCAAGTTCCTCATCCTCTCCAAGTTCACCAAGTTCAAGTTCATCATCTCCCAGCTCAACTCCAATAAAATTAAAGGATTTGAGTGATATTTATGCAAGATGCAACTATTGTGTTGTGGAACCAGAAAATTTTGATGAAGCAATCAAAGAAGATGTTTGGAGGAATGCGGTGCAAGAAGAGATAAATGCCATTGAGAAAAACAAAACATGGCAGCTAGTTGAAAAGCCAAATGAGAAAGAAGCTATTGGAGTAAAGTGGGTGTACAAATTGAAGCATAATCCAGATGGGTCAATTCAAAGAGCCAAGGCTAGATTGGTAGTAAAAGGCTATGCACAACAGCCTGGAATTGACTATAGTGAAACTTTTTCCCCAGTTGCAAGATTGGATACTGTACGAACAGTTATTGCATTAGCAGCTCAAAAAGGGTGGAACCTGTACCAACTTGATGTGAAGTCAGCTTTCCTGAATGGAGAATTAAAAGAAGAGGTATATGTGCAGCAACCTCAAGGCTATTGTGACAGTGATTGGGCTGGAAGTGTTGATGACATGAAAAGCACTTCTGGTTATGTGTTCAGCCTGGGTTCAGGAGTAATTTCTTGGTGTTCGAAGAAACAAGACATTGTAGCGCAATCTTCAGCTGAAGCAGAATATATGGCAGCTGGTTTGGCTACACAACAATCATTGTGGTTGAGAAGAATACTTGAAGATATCGGAGAAAAGCAAGAAGAAAGTCTGCTGCTTCACTGTGACAATAAATCAGCAATAGCCATGGCGAAGAATCCTGTTTTCCACAGTCGAACAAGACATATTAATATAAAGCACCACTTCATTCGAAGTGTGATCGAAGATGGTGATGTGCAGTTAGTGTTCTGCAATTCAGAAGAACAGCTTGCAGACATTTTTACCAAAGCACTACCAAGAGGAAGATTTCAACAACTTAGAGAAGCAATGGGAGTTAAAGAGCAACACATTAAGGGGGAGTGTTAAAATTAATGTGTTGTAACCACCACTATGAGTAAGCATTATGAAAGAAGTGCAAAAGAGTTGTAACCATCATAATATAATTACTGTCTTTATTTAGAGTTATGTTAGAATTGTATCATTAAGATTGAGAGAACCAAAGAGTCCTCATCTTAATTAGCATCTTATTGTCTTCTAAGTCAGTTTTGATTCAAGCCTATATAAAGGCTTTGTAATGTTAAGAAAGATATATCAGTTGGTGGTGAATTCAGTAAAATAGCATATTCAAAGCATATCTTCCACCAGTGGAAGTATAGTGCAAAAAGTGTCAAAAACCAGTTTTCCTCTGCAGAATTCTGCAACACTATAATTTATAACATACCACCTCTAGAATACCACCAACAAATATTCCAGCCTACATAACAATGAAAAAATGCACCTTGAGTAATTATATGCAGTAATTATACACCCTTGTTGTACCGGTATGTTATTAAAATCATGTGCCAAAAAGAAGTTGGTACCTGAAACATTGTTTCGCGCATATGAGCAGCCGAGACTTCCAATAGGTCTTCACTCTCCTTGTCCCATAAAACAAACTTGCATTTTGTACCAGCATGAAGAACACCCACCTCTATTTTATACCTAAGTTTGAAGCGTTACAATTGTAAGTTAACAATAAACAGACAAAGATGTTGTGAAAAGCAGTTGATGAAACAATATGTTGGTGTTTATACCTGAAAATGGCAGTTTCAGTCTCATGTCCCTTGACACACTTGTACGGAGGTCTATCACCAGTGACTTTATTTGGGCACTCATGGCATGCCTGGTAGTACCAGCCATATTTTGAAGCAACAATTTTTGCAATTGTAGCAACCGTGGCACAAAAAGTAGTCTGAATTTACAACAGTGCGGTAAACAGAAAATCAAATATAATAAAAGTTAGACTATATATGAAAAAAAAATAAAAGACAGATTAGTACGTCTTTGAGTTTAACTATCTGCTCAAGTGGAAGAAGAACAACATTAGACAACAACTTTTGGGTAGGTGATTGGCGAGAACTGTATGAGTTTTGCGACCTTCCCTGAGACTGATGACTGAGAAGGCCTGAGACAGCCACTATAGTATCCTGTGTAAGCCTGAAGACGAAAAAAACATTGTCAGATTTAACAACGAAACAACGAAGGATGATACAAAGTGCAGGAAATTGTAGTAAATTAAATCAGTACATTTTGGCAAATTGTTTGATTGTCTCCACGTCTTCATTAATAGCCAATTCGGTGACATTGTAAGTGTTGGTAACAGATAGAGGATATTTGCCTGAAAAGACAAAATAAGTGAATAACATTATGTACTTGAAAACATAAAACACACTTTATGAACCGTAGGAACCAGTACGGGAGTATTTTATACCAAAAGCTTCTTTGACCTTTGCATATTGAATCATAACCACAACAGGAATTGCAGTATCGACCTGCTGTTCAATGTAGTTCATAAACTGCACCGCGTACGCCTCCCATAACGTAACCGTGATAGTGTTGTTGCTACAGAAATGCACATATAAATGACGCCATCAGTAAACATATAAGATATAAAGGGCTACCATAATCTTGCATGAAAGGTAACAAACAAACTTTAAACCTCAAGTCGCGAATGACAAAGTTGACCTGTTGCTTTTTACTTCCAACCTGGACCTGTGTGTACCCAATTTCATCAACCACTCCGATAACATCTGTACAAGTCATTGGGAAAACGTGGATCAGGTTAAACCAAACGTGAGATGCAGAGTTCTACATAGATGATGAGTGACTCCCAAAACGTAAATAGAGTTTAACCTAAAGGTTGATCCTTATTCCATTTCCCAGTTAAAATATCAAGAAAAGGAGTGAGTCTGCAAGCCTTTTCCTGAATCTGATGCACATTTCTATCCCCAACTTTTGTCCCACCAGTAAATTTAAGGAGGTACTTGTGAGCAGAAGGTTTGAACAGCAGATCATTCAGCTGAACTTGGAAGTTCGCAATAGTGTAAGTATCATTAACAACAAACACCGAATCAAAATTCTGCCTGTAAACGGGAGGTACGATAACATGGATATCACTTCCCTATATAAAACAAAAGAAAAATAATCCATCAATATACAATAAACCATAAGAATGTTGCCTACAGGAAGCGATAAAAACACCAAAAATACACTCTTTAACACCTCCATGCAACCAAATATAAACCTATTAGAACAAAGACACACGGTTTCCACAAAACAAAAGAGGAATACAAAATATTCGACATTAACGCTTCCCAATAACCCAATCTCAACCTTCCAAAACCAATAATATAGCAACTCACGAACCGTTTATACGAAAACAACGAAAAATGATGGCTTTTCGTAAAAATGTTGAAACTAACCTCAGAATCATAAACAACCATTTCAAAATGTTCCCTGTTGTTAGAGATGACACTCCACTTGTGATGTATTTTAACAACAACTTTCCAAAGTTCCTTTTCATCGTTAACATCAGAGATCTTTTCCAACGGTCGTGCCATCTTCTTGCCTCAACTTAGTGTTCAAACAATGGTTGGCTACAGTTTCGGTGGCAGAAGAAGTTTTTCAATGGTTTTTAGGGTTTGAAAGGTGGAGGTTGAGAGAACGGTGAGTGACAGAAGAGGAAGAGGGAGAAAGTCTCCAAGATTGCATATGGGATTGTGATTGGAAAGCAACATTGGGAGTAAGGAAAACATGAAAAAGGGTGCAGATTGTGTTTAGAGGAGCAAATTGCTTTACCCGGTTCGGTTAGAGTAGAAGCATAAGGACAAATAGTACACAAGTTGACCAATAGAAAGAGCAAAATAAGCAACTAACAGTTAGATCTTGGCCAAAGTCAGAATTTAGTCACCAAAAATAAATTTTGGACACAATTTAACCCCCAAAATAATAGGTGTAATTTTTTAACAAAAGGGCAAATATGTATTAACCAGGTACTTGTATTTTCTTATTTTATAGATACAATTCAATTACTATCTTTATTAGGGACATATTATCTTATATAGAAGTAAATTCCATTCAACCATGTCTATTTACCAATTAATCTATATATATATATATATATATATATATATATATATATATATATATATATATATATATATATATGCCCATTAATGAATGGTGAGGGTAGTTCACATTTTCATTTGAATTAATAGTTACCAACAGTAACAGTGTAGTGGTAATTCTAACTTCTATTTGGATTCATGGCTACCAACATTAGCCTTCCATTCACTAAAGTGTGTGTTTGTATCACATTAACATTTGGTCTAACAACTAGTAGTAGCAGCATTTTCTATATAAAAAGAAATATAAGGTGGTAGTCTCACGTTTTTAATTGAACCAATTGGCTTAGTAATAGTAGCATTTCCTATCCTTAATTATATTGGTCTTCACGTGTTGTTTTTCTTTTAACTCTAGTTAGCATACATGGCTGGTATCAGTAGTCATTATATCAATAAAGTATAGCATGGTGTTTCACATGTTGGAAAATTAATGAGCTACATACTATCAGCCAAGTAATTGAATAAAAGGAGAACAATTAAATGAAACAAACATTTTTTCTATGGCCAATAGCTAGCTACAGTAGCGGTTTTTCCCATTCAAACAAAGGTGTTGGTGATTCCTGTTTTTCTCCATTTGGCCATTAATAAAACAACAACAGTATTTTTAATAATAAATATAATATGGAGTATGAAATGGACAGGCATGTATCGGATATATATCACAGTATATGTTTAATTAAGTAGTACAACACCAATATGCTATATTAATTGATTGGAGAAGGATATTTAATTCATATGCCGTTGAGACTCCAAATGGAACCAGAACACGTTCCGCATCTACACGGCCAACAGTGCCGGCTATTAGGAAGCACTTTATTTCATTTTCCACCCATTCTAGCATAGACCCACCGCAGGGAATTTATACTTTTCACAAAGTAAATCAATTTCCATCATTAACTAAGTAAATCATCAACATAGCATTTTCATGGATTAAAATTAATAAATCTTAACATGTTAATCTACCCATTATTCCCAATATACTAACCCATAATGATTAAGTATTCTCCCCCTTACCTCTTCAATGTGCTTCAAACCCTAGCTTTTGCCCCTTGTTGCTCTTCCCTTTTCTTCTTCTCTTAGTCTCCTTTCTCCTCTTCTTTTGCCAATGAAAATTATGATACCTCTACTCTCCCAACCCTTACTATATTATTCATATTGGGCTTACCCAAATAATTCCACTTCCTAACTAATTAGGCCCATTCATAAAATAGAGTAGTCAAATAAATAACTATGCTCCAACAAATAATATGATTACCCTTAATATTATTTTCCAATTAATCCAATTAAATCCGACTTTATCTCAAATAAGTAAAATCCAATAATAATATTATTTCTAATATTATTTCTCTACATACTCAACTTTATTAATTTTGAACACTTTTCTCAATAACACAGACGATCCTATTAATTATCAAACTTCGTCCAAATTAAGTAAATAAATCCTTATTTAATTTAATTAGCCAAATAATAAAATTCGGGCTGTTACAAAAAACATCCCTGAAACCCCCCAAATATCCTTCGGATATGCATATCTGAAGGCACCCCTATCTCATTTTAAAATATTTCGATTATGCATATCCAAAAGTACCATGAACCAGTTTCAGATATGCATATCCGAAATATGCTCAGTGCCATTCATTTTTTAAAAACAACAACATTAAATTGTAGCATTTAAAACATCGTAACAGAAATAAATACCCCATATAGACCGATAAACTGTAACGGAAATTAAAAAAAACTTAGACTAGAATAAAACACTAAAATGTCAAAATATAAATAAAAATAGTTGTTCGGACAAGTGCAAAATCTCAAAATATTACAACACTGAAAAAAAGTCATAAATAAAACATAAATAGGCAACTACTACTGAGTATGCCTAATGTGAACTCCCTGCGACCTCCTCCGCCTCCTATGCGCCTCCGCTCCAAACGCCTCACTGACCATCCTCTGCACTAAGGCAACCGCCTCTGAACCGCCCTACTTAATGATCCCTCTCTAATGCCTCCTTCCCAATCAACTGTATCTGTTGGCATATCAACAGGAGCTCAATGACATGGTCATTCTTAGCCTGCTGGTTCTCCAAGAGTTCCTCGTGCGCTGGCCTAGGTGGACACCCTAGAGCATCGGGTGTCATAATAGGATGTGACACTGGATAAAACTATGTCACGTAACCATCTACACAGTGTCAGCTCTGGGTGGCCAGCATATGCCGATACTCCTCCGAGACTAGATGATGCGCCCAATCCTCAAATATAGCAGTGAGCTCTCGGCAGGTAACGGTGTCGGGAGCAGCCTCAAATGGAGATCTCGGTAACATCTACACGTCCAAACTGTCTCATGCACCGCTCCGGCAGATATCTGACCATGGTGTTGGCCCCACATGCCAACCATCCAGAGTATAATGCGATGCGATCGAATGGGACAACATCATCGTAACCACTGAAGGGCGTCCAGTTGATGTCATTGTGAGCAGTGCGGTCGAGGTATACACGACATGGCCCCACTTTCCGATTCCCCCTTTGGAGGACGTATCGTGCAGCCCTAGGCATGGTGTTGGTGTACAACGGATCAGGATCCTAGCCGTGGATGCGGTGGAAGTAAGAGATAATCCGGCTCTGAAACACAAATACGATAATATGTTAAAACACAAACAAAATAATAGCTTAAAATGTGATATAATTAAAAATATATGTACCGTGAGGAGTGTGCAAGAGCCAATCAACTGTCTGGTCCTTCAGTTGAATGCTTCATTTAACTTCTAGTACAGGTATACCAGAATGGCGGCCCCTAGTTCCACTCGTGAACTGTAGTCAAATCAATAAAATATATGAGGTATGTCATGTCCACGTAGGTGACACTTTTGTCCATAAATAGGCATGTGCCAACCAGAAACATGAACCAACACCGCAAGGCGCAAGCTCTGTGACACTTAACAAAAACACCAGCACCCTCCGCCTCGCACTGCCACCACCAAATGGCTCTCATAAAGCTCTTTCAGACTGGAGAACCGGATAGCGCCCCATTCGTTGCTCTACACTCAAAATCGGCCAAATATGGGTCCATATCCAAATAATCCACCATCCACCCGATGGCCTCAAATCGCTGTATCCGAGATTGGTCCAATAACCTCCCTCTGATCGGCAGGTGGAGCAAACAGGCCACATCATGGAGGGTGGCCGTCAATTCCCCAATAGGAAAGTGAAAAGACGACGTCTCCTTGTGCCACCTCTCGATAAATGCACCCTACATGTTATGGCTAATGGTACTATATTCGGTCATGCATAACCTGCCAAGCCCGAATTCAGCTACAACATCATTAAACCACTGAGCCTGTGGTTTAAACATCTAAAAAAAAATCCGCGAATGGCTCACGAATTTTATGGGCGCTTGTTTTTGTCACAACAAAAAAACAACAATGTTAGTTAAACTGTTGAAATTCATTTCAACAATTGGTAATTAAAAGGTTAAATTAGAAAGTGCAATGAAAAAATAACCTCGTCATCCCAAACATGTCGAGCGACATGGCCATGATAGTATATCAAGACGGACGTGTCTGAAGGCCCGCTCGGGTAGCCATCATCCTGTGCATCCTGAGCATCGTCCTGGCCATCATCGTCGTGCTCAGGGTGAACCTCGGGAAAGTCCTCCTCCTCATGCACCTCCTCCTCCTCATGTACCTCCTCCTCCTCCTCCTTCTCCCGACTAACCTCACGAGAGGAAGATGCTTGAGACAGCTGACTCCTCTGTGCAGATGAGGATCCTGCAGGCGCCTTAACCATAATATTATTTTTAATGGGACGCATAATACAAAATTCTTAAAAAAGGCGCTCTCTCTAAATAAAACTCTATTAGTTTAATATTAGAAAATAATAAAATTAATCTATAAAGGTAAACTCACTAAAACTATTTAAATTAATATATTTATTTTTCATCTTGATTTTAATTCTACTAATTGTGTCTAACTAAAACTATTTTAGCAAAGGAATCGTACAATATAAACCTCAATAAAAGATATACACACTATTTATTTTTCTTTGTCGTGCGCATTTAAAAAAGCGGACAGACAGGAACGCGAGTGCCCGTCTGAACGCCAGTTAGAATACTATTTTTATGAGAAAAAAGATATCCACTTACACTGACAGTGATAGTGACACTTTTTACATTGTCAACCAGTCACGATCATGTTAAGTGTCAAGTCACATTGTTATTTTTAAAAAAGTTATATGGCATGGCTGATTGATGAATCCCAATTAAATGACAGTGTAAAATTATTTTATATGGTCGGTGCACTACCTTTAACCTCAATTTTTATTTGTAGATTTTTTTAATATGTGCGCTTAGTGTAAAATTTAACATGACTTTTTGTAATTGCACATTAAAACTGGATAAACTATTATTAACAATATTTTAAATATTTTTTCTTTTTTTTTCTAATATTTGTATTTATACATAATTTAATAAAAGAACTGTAATACTATATAATTTTGTTCATGTGAAATACAATAAGAGGTACCTAGATGGTAAGGTGTTTGATAGCAACAGGCTTATATATTTTATGATTAGGGATGACAACGGGTCGGGTCAGGTGCATGTTTCACACTATCCAAACTCGCTCGCACTCGAAATCACCACCCGAGCTCGAACCTAAACCCAAAAACTATTCGGGTGGCAAAATAACACTCACGCCCACACTTGTTGGGTTAGGGTTTTTTCACCGAACCCGCAACAAAATACATTTTTCTACAATTTTCCACAAAATATATATATATATATATATATATATATATATATATATATATATATATATATATATATATATATATATATATATATATATATATAGGTTAAATAAGTTTTTAATCCCTATAAATATAGTGAAATTTGATTTTAGTTCCTCTAAATTTTTCCTTCAAACAATGATTTTCCCAAATTTTTCCGTCTCTAAATTTGGTCTCTCCCGTTAGTTTTCACTAACGGAGGCTTACGTGGCACGCCACGTGGAGGATAGTTGGGCAAAAATTTAAAAACTATGAAGATGGCGGGAGCTTTTAACCTCCTCTAAACAAACTCAAAAAAAAGAAGAATGATATTAGTCGTGAGCTTTTGTCAAACACTTTGCGAGCAAAATACAAACTAACAATGTCATCCTTTTTCTATTGTATCTTTAGTTTCTTTAATCTCTTTATTCTTAATCTAGAATAGTGACACAACGCCACTCATTCTGCATTGAAATGCCATCAAGTACTAATTTCTTCTATTATGTTCATTCGGTTTCACCTTTTTATCCATATCACATGTTGAATATTTTCAATACATGTTCCTAAATTTATAATATATTTGGGTTCTCACTATGTGAAAAATCTTTCCCTGCTCCAAAATTACAATCAATTTATTTTAGATCGGTGAAAATAGCTTATACATTCTATGACTGAATCTCGAAAGGATCACTATTGTTTCAAGCTTGAGAATTGATGGTGATGATGATATTGTTAACATGTTGCTTCCCATAACCCTTGTGCCTTTTGAAATCACTAGTCTCTGTAAAATGAAGTCCATACGATGAAATGAGATTCAACACCTTTCTTCACTCGAAAGTCGAAACACTTTGTTTTAACCATTGTCGAGTGCTCGAGTCCTTGGACAAGGTGACATTACCTTCTTCTCTTAAAAACATTAAATTTTGAGTAACTGGTATGAAAACATAAACTCACAGCAGTGACACAGGCTACAAATATGGATTATCAACATCCAATAATTTAGGACAAAAAATTCATAATTTTTACAAAAAAAAGATACCGATTCTTGAAGCTTACATGTACATATCAAACATCAAATGTAGGTCTCTAGTAACTAACATCTAGAAGGTGTCTTTCACTACTAATAAGATTGCAGTGCTATTTAATTTATCAAACAAAACAAAATAAATAAATATAAAAACAGTACCAATACATGTGAAATACAAATCTTGGTGCTTGCTTATTATATAAACTTTTTAAATTGATTTCTTTTATTAGGCTCTTGTTGTTGGTGATTAAAATTGTATGAAATCAATGTTATCAGTATATTGTTAGCCTACTAACTCCACATTAAAAGAATCGACATGTATGATTTATAACTATTAAATTGGCATGCATTTAGTTTTATTGAGTCATCCAAGGAGTTTAGTCAATAAAAGTGGGCTTCATTTGACCCTTTGATGCCTGATGGAGAACACACAAGCTGCAAACAAAACTAAACAGGTTTGAAATTTACTTATGGGTCATGCTAACATGTGCCTTAAGGACACATGTTAAGGATACTATAAATAAAAAAGTTAAATGTAATTAAATGCAATAAAGTCAAATTTAAAGTTTCGATACATTGAATGCACGGGTTTCAAGAAAATATTTCTATAAATATCTCATTAACTTATGCTCTTGGGGCACATGACACATGTTAGCTTTTCCCTTTATTTTTTTTCATTTTTCTAGGTTTAGAGGAGGTTAGAAACCCCCGAAATCTCCATCGTTTTTAAATTTTTGCTCAGCTATCCTCCACGTGGTGTGCCACGTAAGCATCCGTTAGTGAAAATTAACGGGAGGGACCAAATTTAAGAACGAAAAAATTTAGGAGGATCATTGTTTGAAGGAAAAATTTATTAGGACTAAAATCGAAATTCACTATATTTATAGGGACGTCATATATATATATATATATATATATATGGGGACGACTCAACTGAGAACACTTGGTTATTATGAGAAATGAGAATAATGAATCACGACCATTAAATTTGATTTTAATGGACTGGATTGGTTTCTCTTTCTAAGATTCTTAATATTTAATGGACTGGATCTTAGAAAGAGAAACCAATCCAGTCCATTAAAATCAAATTTAATGGTCGTGATTCATTGTTCTCATTTCTCATAATAACCAAGTGTTCTCACTTGAGTCGTCCCCTATATATATATATATATATATATATATATATATATATATATATATATATATATATATATATATATATATTATAAAATATATATGGCTCATGCTAATGATTGCCCCTGGGGCACTAGTTAAGCATTCTAAATAAATAAAATATTATAAATTCATTGCATTGAATAAACATAATATTCTTTAGAAAAGTTAATTATTTATATTTTAAATGCATTGAATGCATATATTTTGGGTAAAAACATATATTTTTTACTTTATTAAAAAAAGATAAACTTACCTTTTTAATCTCTTAACTAGTGTCTCGGGGCATTCGTTAGCATTACCATATATATATATATATATATATATATATATATATATATATATATATATATATATATATATATATATATATATATATATAAGCGGGTGTAATTTCGGGTGCGGGTTTAACACTATTCAAACCCGCACTCGAAATATCATATGGCACCCGAACCCGAATCCAAACCCAGTTAACTCGGGTTCGGGTGAGGTCCGCGGGTTTGGTTCTGCTTGCCATCCCTATTTATGATTGGATGGAATTAGTCAATAAGTGTTCAAGTCTTGAGATTGGAGTTTTTATTGACAACTTCCAGGGCTGCACAATTGGAAGAGAAATGATTTCTCCTATTTTTCCTATGTAGTCGTGGAAGTATGGGAAATTGGTTCTTCCTCCATTATAGGGAACAATTTCCCCCCTTTTGTTGTGTTTAACTGGCTCCCTTAAGAATATTATGCATGACAAGTGTTGGCTAGATGGATTTAATCAAGAACATGGGTATGGGTCGGGTGACCCATGTTATAGTTAGGCAGGTGGACCATGCGAACGTTAGTCTTCCCGATTTGTCTTATGACCCATTTATGAGATTATGGATCGTATGAGTTATGGCTTGTCCTCTTCTAGGGTCCACTAAGAATTTTTCTAGTTCATAGTCCCTCAAGCACGAGACTTAGGAAGAGGCGAAATGATTTAAACCAAGTAAGAGGTAGTTTCTTTTATGGTGAGACTTAGATAGTCGAGTTCCTTAAGCGAAACTTAGATGGTCGAGTCTCTTAGGTGAGACTTAGATAGTTGAGTCCCTGAGGCGAAACTTAGATAGTCGAGTCTCTATGGTGAGACTTAAATAGTTAGTCCTTGAGGCAAGACTTAAATAGTCGAGTCCCTCAGACGAAACTTAAATAGTCGAGTCCCCCAAACGAGACTTATATAGTTGGGTAGCTTAAGCGAGACTTTAAAAGGTGAGTCTATCGGATGAGACTTAAATGGTTGAGTCCCTCAGGCGAGACTTAAATAGTCCAGTCACTCAGGATAGACTTATATAGTAGAGTACTTCATGCGAGACATATATAGTCACATCACTCAGGTGAGACTTAGATAGTCAAGTCACTCAGGTGAAACTTAGATAGTCGAGTACTTTAGGTGAGACTTAGATAGTTGAGTCTCTCGGGTGATACTTTAATATTTGAGTCCCTCTGGTGAGACTTATATATTTTAGTCCTTCGCGTGAGACTTAGTTAGTCGAGTTCCTTAAGCGAGACTTAAATAGTTGAGTCCCTCGGGCAAGACTTAAATAATCGAGTGTCTCATGCGAGACTTAGATAGTTGATTCCTTCAAGCGAGACTTGAAAAATGGAGTCCTCCTTCATAAATCTTAGGTCTTTGCTTTTGTATATCTCCATGGTCCTCATTATATATTTTCGTGCAACATTGTCATTCGAGATCTCTTTAATGATAATACTCTCTCCTTAGGCCGTATGTTTATTATTTTCTTTTCAATATTGTTCCTTGAGTTGGAGAAGACACTTTGTAAGGTTTAGCGTTGAAGGGTGGTTATAATTTTCACTCCTGACACGAACAAGATAGTCTCTTGTGACAACCTTAACTTCTCTCCAAGAAAAAAACCTTGGAAGAGCAAAGTGATTTAAATTTATGAGACGTTAATCTCTTTCAAAAGAAGTGTATCCCTAAGATGAAGATTAGGGGGCGAGTTTTTTAAGTGTAGATTAGAGGAGAGCACATGCATCATTTAATGCTTTATGCATGTTTGTTTTTGTTCATTATTTATATTTTACCCACGGCAGGCCCTTTTGTAATTACACATTTTGAATTCTATAAATGAAAGTGTTCAGACTTGCTGCAATTTGCATTATTTTATTTATATTTTTTTCTTCGGAATTTCAATTAGTTTCAATGTGTATTCCTTTATGTCGTCCTAATTGAATAGATTTCTCACTTTGGGAGAATTCATCAAGTGTTGCTTGTGAGCGAGTCCCTAAGTGTTGCTTGTGTTTCCCGATAAGGCGACAATACACATAATGGACATATAAGAAGATTCTTTTTTATAACTACATTTTCAACATAGAGAATTTTAAATAAGTCACATGATTTCCTCTTTAAGATATGCATTACCAATTATATACTGCTTTATGTGTCTAACCAAAATAAAAAATAAACAATTCCAACAATGTTTCGGAAGCACAAAAATATAGATATAATTCAAACAATTCAGATATTAAATAATGGATTATTCATTTTTGCCCCCTGCCATATATGTGACTTTTGGTTTACCCCCCTATAATTTTATTTTTGTAAAACTAACCTTGCCAAATAAAGATTTTGTCACTTTAGACCTCGCCAGCAAATGACACATGTCATTTGCATATGTGGCATGCTGATTGTGTAATTCTTTTATTTTTTTAATTTTTTAAAATTCAAATATGTTGACGTGTAATTATATTTTTTATTTTTTATTATTTTTAATTCCACGTAATATTTTTTTATATTTTATTTATTTTTATTATATTTTATTTATTTATTTACTTTTAATTTTATTGTTAAAATTCAAAATTTTTAAAAAGTCTAAAAATCTTTGTCAACAAGTAAGATTTGAACTCATGCCCTTTAACTCCTTACCACCAATGCACTTAACACTAGGCCATATGAATTTACTTGTAACATTTACACACAATGCACATATTATAATCTCTTAGTTATCACTTAATTATAAATTTTACTTTAATTATATAATAAATTGAAATTAATTATATATAAAATAATTAAACAGAAATAATATATATAAAATAAACTGAAACTAATTGAAATAATTTAAATATATTATTTTAAATAATTAAATATTATATATATATATATATATATAGATATATATAAATCAAAACTAATATAAACTTAAATTATAAATTATTCTCTTAAATATATAATTTTATTCTAATAAATAAATTGAGACTATTATCAAGCACTCCCCTCCATTCAAATGCTTGAGCCTTTACCACTACACCATAACAATTGGTTTTTTAATATTTCACATGATATTTATATGTAGTAAACATTGTCAATACATAGTATTTCACATGTTCTCTTTAAAAATATTTAGAAATTAATGTTTTAAATACATTTGAAGAATTAATATTTTAATTATTTTAATATTAACAACTATTAGATTTATTTTAATTAATTTTCGATTTTAATGTTTTGTTTTAAGTGCTTTTTATATAATATAACATATAATAATAAACAGAAATTAATTTATAATATATAGTATAATTTGGATAAATAAACTGGAATTAATTTTCCATATTATTTCAAAATACATACTATAGTTTATTATTTCAGTTTATTTCTAAATTTATCTTAATTTATTCTTACATATCATTTTAAAAATAATTGTACATCAAAACACTTTTTAATAGTACATATTATAATAAAAAAATCACCTACAACCGGAAATTAATTAAAATAAATTTAATAATTCTTAATATTAAAATAATTAAAATATTAATTATCCAAATGTATTTAAACTACAATGAAAATTAATTCAATGTATTGATATGTTTACTACATATAAGTATCATGTATAATATTAATAAGACAATTGTCATAGTGTAGTGGTCAAGGCTCTAGCATTTAACAGGAGGTGTTAAATAAAAATAAAAAATATATATAATATATTATGTTAAATAAAAATAAAAAAATTAAGAAATAAAAAAAATAAAATAAAATAAATATTACGTGGAATTAAAAATAATAAAAAATAAAAAATATAATTACACGTCAGCATATTTGAATTTTAAAAAATTAAAAAAATAAAAGAATTACACAATCAGCATGCCACATATGCAAATGGCATGTGCCATTTGCTGGCGAGGTCTAAAGTGACAGAATCTTCATTTGGCAAGGTTAGTTTTACAAAAAAAAAATTACAAGGGGTAAACCAAAAGTCGCCTATATGGCAGGGGGCAAAAATGGTAATAACCCTTAAATAATAAATAATCGAATGAAATTACAGCAACCAAACATGGTATAAATTGTAATTAAAAACATTAGTTGGATTAAAAATATAAAAATTATTAATGAATGTATTGATGGGTGCATGTTATACCCTCGTTAATTTCTAGAAGTCAATTGGCTTTTGTCAAAAATAGACAAATGTTTGATGGAGTTTTAGTTTTTAAATGAGGTTGTGGCTCATAGAGGTTTACGTCAAGGTGACCCCTTGTCGCCTTTCTTCTTTCTTTTGTCGGCCGAAGGTTTAACATGTTTGGTTCAAAAATCTATTTCTCTTGTAGATTATGTTCCCTTTAAAGTTAATGATAACATTCATTACGCAATACTTCAATTTGCCGATGACACGATTCTTTTGGGGAAACTTCTTGGTCAAACATTTGGAGTATTAAATGTTTGTTGAGAGGTTTTGAGTTGGCTTCAGGCTTGGGAGTCAAATTTCTTAAAAGTAAAATGATAGGTATTAATGTGAAGAGCTCTTTCTTGGAGGCGGCAACCTCTTTTTTGCACTGTAGGATTGACTTTTGTCCTTTTGCTTTCCTAGGAGTTCCAATTGGAAAAAATCATAGGATAAAGGCTATGTGGAATATTATATTAGGAAAGTTTTATAGACGGATTTCGTCTTGGAGTGGGAGGAACATTTCATTTGGAGATAGAATTTTTTTATTGAATTTAGTGTTGCATAGCTTAGCCATCCACTTCTTTTCTTTTTTCAAGGCGCCTAAGGTGGTCACCAACGAGATAATAAGGTTGCAAATAACATTCTTGTGGGGTGATGAGGAAGGGAAGAGGATTTTGAATTGGATTTGGAATTTAGGGATCAATGTTGAGGTGCTGTCTCGTGCAGGAAGACAAGAAATGTTGGATTTGGAAGCGATTTTGGATGGGGTCGTCTTGATTCGAAGTGAAGCAGATTCTTTTTTGTGGTGGAAGGACCCAAAAGGATTCTCAGTTAAATCTTATCATTGCTGGATGTTTGATTTGGTTAATGCAGGTACAGATCTGAATTCCATTTTTCATAAGGTCTTGAATGACATTTGGAAGTTGAAAGCGCCTGGAAAATTGCTCGTCTTTGGTTGGAGAATTATGCACAATATTCTCCCAACTAGGATGAATATATATAGATGACATGTTATAGGAAAAATTGTTTGTCCCCACTGTTCTCGTGTTAAAGAAAACTTGTTTACATTTGTTCTATCATTGTTCGGTGGTGAAAATTTCATGAAGATTGGTTTCGGCTCGGCTAGGAGTTGAAAACAGTGGCGCTGATATCTCAATGAAGGCTTCTTTCAACTCTTTCAACATTAAAGGTAAGGTCGGTAAAAAGTTTAATGGGTTGTTTTGGCTTCTAATTTGTTGGATTATTTGGCTTAGTAGAAATACAATTGTCTTTAAAGATGGGTAGTTGATGTTATGAAGATTTTTATTGATTTTAAACGTCTTTCATGGGAATGGATGGTAGTAAAATTTAAAGGTTTCGATGATTGTAATTTATATAACTGGAGCATTAGTCCCTTGTCTTTTCTCACTAAGAACTAATTGTAATCTAGTTTGTTTGATCGGCAGAGTACCCCTTCTACTCCATTAATACAATTTCTTGCTTATCAAAAAATAATAATAACCACTTCATAAAGAGTCTTTAATAAGCAAATTTTTATGGATTACATGTAGGGTGAGAATAGGATGGGCTGAGCCGTGTTTTGCTAAGTCTAACTTTGAGCTGTAAAAAATATCAAAGTCTAAGTCTTACCTGTAGTTTATCATAGACCTATTTTTAGACTAAGTTGACCCTTTTAGAAGGCTTGATTGGTCATTTAGTTTACTTAAAAGTTTTTTTATTTGAACATATGTAGATAAAAAATTCAATTAATATTTCTATAGACCAAAAAAATTAAAAGATCAATGATACTAAAAGTTTGTTTGCATTGACTTGTCTAAACTTACTTAGTAACATTAATTTTGTGTGATTGTTTATTTAAAAAAACTTATGAAAACAATTTATGTCATTGTTCATAAGTTGTTTTCAACCAACTTTGATAAGTAATCTAAGATAACTAGATTTTATTTTTATATTTTAATTCAAAGTACAATATACAATGCTTTTATATAGATTTAAAATGTTTTTTCATAATCTTAGGTCAAGCCTTTTTATCTAAATAGGCTTATAAAAAAATCTAAAAAAAAACATTTTCTATTTTAAAAAAAGAGAAAAGGGGTGATGCACTGACAGTGTAAAATATTTTTACACTGTCAACCAATCACCACCCATGTATCTAATTAAACCACTTTTTATTTAAAAAAAAAATTAATGACATGGAACATTTATGATTTTCTATTGGATGACAGTGTAAAACTATTTTACACTGTCAGTGCAATACCTTTTAACTCTTAAAAAAAACATTGTGTGATTTGAGTCAACATAGGCTATACTGTAGGGTCTTATAAGTGAATTTGACTTATTCTCATCCCTAATTGCATGCTTTGTTAGACATAAAATATTTTTAAATCAATAACTTACGAAATATTTTATACAATAATTATTATATAACTAATATAACAGACACTAATTGATAACAATTAATTTTCTTAATTAATATTAGAAAAAAAAATTAAAGTAATTTAGTGACGGAAATTCACTCTATAAAGATAAATGAAAATAAATGAGTGGGTGTTGCGAAATCAAATCTACATATTAAACTAATCTTAACTAACATATAACTTTAACCAATTTCTGCTCATAATTATATTTTCAATTTAAAATAAAAAACAATTTCAACAATGTTTCAAAAATATAAAATTATAATTATAATTCAAATAATTTAATTACATAAATCAATTTTTTTCACAACAACAAACACGGTCTAAATTTAATATAACAATATACACAACTACAATATATATATATATATATATATATATATATATATATATATATATATATATATATATATATATATATATATATATATATATATATATATATCAAATGACACCAATATATTAAAGTTTAATTTGACATCAGTTATTTTAACGATTAAAATTTAGTGTCAATATGACAGTTTAGTGTCATTTTATCCTATATACACCAAAGACACTTGAATTATATAATAAAACAACGCAAAAGATGTAAAAGTATAAGAAAATTGCAATCTACAGACATAGTCTCATTTACTCGATCATCACATGTATTAGGACCTAACTTACAAGACAAAGGTTTCAAAAGTTTGTGTAATGATCTCAACATCACGTTGATGTTTACCATAGTAGAACATCCATAAACAATCAGAGAGGTTGAATAAGTCCAGAAAATTATACTTAATGGATTAATGAAGCTACTAGCTCAAACAAAAGAAGAAAAGACAGAGGACCTCATTAGAGTAGTTGAACATATCACACTACACCACAGTTGTCGGGACTACGGTAGTAAGAACCTTAGTTCATGGGTCGTCAGATCCTACTAATAGATTATGAGACATCTCCCAAAAAATCCATACCCCTAAACGACATAGTAGTTCTAGGGACCATGATATCATACTGACATCATACAATCTTAGTAACAAACATAAACAAAGTCACAGGTGTTTTAAGGGTCTTCAAATTAAAGATTACAAAGCCCTGTTGACGTTAGACCACTAGCATCACTCGTTTAAATTAGTTATCTACAAATAAGGTTCTAGTGTCGAAGATCCTAAGATGAGCACTCCTTAAAAGGACATCTAATTATAGTTGTCCGAATTCTCAAGACTGTTAGAACATACTTGTAAGAATCCTATAACATTTTTCCTCTCACTCAATTGTAAGAAACTAAGGTTATGTTTGGATACAATAAAAAGAACGAAGCAGGATGGAATAGAGCGGAATGAAACGGAACAGGATGAAATGGAGCGGAATGAAATAAATATGTCATTTCATTGTTTGTGTATTTCATGATAGAATAGAACAATTTTGTCATTCTGCTCAAATCAGAGGGTACAAAAAATGATGAAAAATGATAAAATAGAATGTAATACATTCCATCCGACATCACTTTATTCCATCCGTTTTTAATCAATCCAAACGATAGAACATAATCTTATTCCATTTCATCTTGTTCCATCAATTCAAACATACCCTAAAAGATATATATGTACTTGAAAACCCCATATCCCTGCTCTAAAAGGCAAATGAATGTTTCATAATCAGGTACTCACTATTTAAATCCTCACTATTTAAACCCTAAATATCTCTCAATTACCACTATCACTAGGTACTCACTATTTACATTCTCACTACCCTAAATATCTCTCAATTACCACTATCACTGCAAGGCAAATGAATGTCTCACTGCAATCGAGCAATCGAATGTCTTTGCACTGTCCTAAGATGGCTTAACAGAACTCAATCTCAATCTAGCTCTTTAAATCATTGGTAGGAAGTTATATTTAGTTTAATAATCACCTAAATATATTCTGGTGTTGAATCCATCATATGCACAAAGCTCCATGAGTTTTTTAAAATTGGATATTTGATCATTTTAATTTCTTTCATAATATCAAAATATGTGTTCCACAATATAGCATGTTTACCATAGCTTTTTTCACCACTGCCGCCACATGTTTAGATAGCATTTCACCGCCACATCTATATTACAGAAAACTTACCAGCTAACAATTTAGACATTTCATTTTTCACTGTCAATTTTTTTTAAAAAAAAAAAAATTTAACATGCTAAATTAATAAACGCGTCAGCTAATTAACGTTTGACCACAACATGTTGACAAATGCTAGTGAATTAAAAACATAGTATGAATCCTATATTTTTAATTCACATGAACTTGGTTTTCATAGACTAAACTGGTGAGCACTTAATTTGGAATTCTATGATACTAAAAATGCAACACCACACACTGCTTATTAGATGTATTGCCTATCAATAAATTTTCCTTCCATGAATCTGAAATTTGTCCATTTTATACTATCCTCTAATCTTAAGTGAACAATAATAAATGGAAGAGGTCGTGATGATGATAACAGAAATTTAGAGGTAACCCATTCTCTTTGCATATTCCTTTCTACTCTCAAACAGGTCATAAATTGGTCTTCGAGCTGACCAATTGTCAATCTATCATTTTCACAATCAAATAAACTGCACCATTTTAAGTTCCTGCGACATTAACAACTTAACATTCTACAAAGTATTTAACTCCAATATAAACCAAGTGTTTGAGGCCCTCAAACATGGGCAGCCGTAAACACAACAATGTTACATAAACATAACCTACAGAATAGCCACATCCAAGTAATCGCCAATCTGCGCATTCAAAACAAAGTCAGCAAAAGAATTTGTGAAATACAAGCATAAATGCAAGAAGAATAACTCTTTACCTCAAAACCAAGCTCAGCTAAAGCCTTGTTATCGTCTAATCTTCCATTTCCAAAAGATAGTGTCTTACCCACCTTCAAAGTGCAATCAAGCAGGAATGTCAGGATATTAGATTTATTCAACACAAAAGCAATTATTCATGATTGCAACTTATAACAGTAAACTATGAGGTACTCTTAAAGGAAATAAGTTCTTAGAAAACAGAGAGCTCTTAACATTAATGACTTCTTACAGTACTTAGATTTAGCTTAAAATCACTATATCAACAGTAACTACAGGACAACATAAAGGGGACTGAGGGTTTCAAATTTTCAATACTTTGCGTAGTTAGATCTTTTAAATCATACTAGTGAGTTAGCAGGATGGATGGTAGTTTTATTTCTCATTGAGATTCAACACCTCTAAAGTGATTCACATTAAGGAACTTCAGAATTTGTTATATTTGTTCATGTATATGATAAGAGACTTAAAACTACAATTTTCCCATTAAAAGCAAATACTCCCTTTTTCCCGCTAAAGTGAATCCTTCATTTTAGGGTTATCAATCAGGTGCTAAAAGGTGTGCATGCAGAGCCAGAGTGCAACTGGACTTCAGTGACTTTGGGGTGCTTTTCACTTTGCCCAAACTAGTGAAGTTTTCAAACTTGTGCAAAATGTGGGTAAAATGAACTTAAAGGTGTTAGCTTTAAACAACACATCAGGGATGAGTTTCATGCAGATTTCCATCCTTTGTAACATGCTTAAATAGATAAATCAGTCCTCGGCCAAAATGATTCTGTACATACATTGAAATTTACTAGCGTCTGTGTGACAATTAGCTTAATAAATAAAATTCATGAAATGTAAATAAACATGTGAATAAGAATTTTGAATTTTGATAGATGAAAGCAGCCAATGCCGTCATCATATGGTTGCGGAGACCATAAAAACCTTAAGGTTGCAACCGCAATATAATACTTATCTCTACAGTCTGCAACAAAATTGTCAAACGCCAATCACAGATTGTAGAAAATAGTGTTTTGTTCAAATTCTGCTACCATACATCTATAACACCGCAATGGCCACAGTTTGACAACAATTTGTACTAAATAGCGCTACTATAACCGCTGTTTGACAACAATGCTCCATAATAACACTCAAATATGAATGATATAATGGGTGCTTTACAATAAAACCAATTTGACTCATCATTAATACACACAAAATCACGATTGTAGTTTGTAAACAGCTCACTCATAAAAACCAAAGTGTAAAAAAATTATGGATAAAATTACAAAATATGAAGAAAACACACATAAAAACATGGGAGTAAGGAGATTAATAAGCAAGAGCAGCATAGGGAGGAGATTTACCTCTTGAACTTTGAAACGACCATTTTTATCAGGAAACACAAAAGAAAAAGAGAGCTTTGCATTTCTTCTTCTTGCAGCAGGAGCCACTTCTTTGACCTATACAAAATATACATTAAAACCAAGCATAAGCTTAAAAGGAAAAAAGAAAAACATTATCACCCATCCGAAAAAAATAGTAAGGCCTTCCGGTAGGGGAACATTTTCTACTTTTTCATTTCCTATTCTGACAAATAACTTGAAAATTTTAATCTTATTTTCACTTTATTTCTTTGTTTTTAAAGGCTTAAAACTCACATCATTTACTGAATAAATTACTGAATACAGAAAAAAAAAATAAACAATATCAAAATTCTATGATCATCACTAGAAAAACAGAAGGAAAATTAATTCTCTTATAAAAGCGAAACATAAATCGGTTTTGTTAAAACCCAACCCAAATTCTAAGAGGTTTCAACTTATGTCCAAAAATTTGCCAAAAGCATAGCTCAGTAAAAGCCAAATAAACTAAATCGCATCCGGTAAACATGAACAACTAAAGGTGTGTTTGGGTAAGCAAATCAATTAGCAGTTAAGAATAAACACTTGTGATATGATTCGTAAGTGCTTACACATAATCTATTTCTATAATCAAAGATGAAACAAGTTTATATTGTTGCCACATAAAACTACATCGTATTTTCCCAAGCTCTCAATATGCAGAAAAAAAAAATGAATACATCGTATCTATTTTTCATAAGCACCCTCAAACACACAAACCTTACTTAATTTACTTACGTGTTTAAGGTTATAAGATAAGTCGGATAAACTGTGAATAAACTATGAGAAAAGGGACATGCACTACAACAACCAACAACCAAGCTTTATCCCACTAAATGGGGTTGCCTACATGGATCAACTTCTGCCATAAGATTCTATCCAGAACCATGCTTCTCTCCAAATAGGTCTAGAACTCTAGATCTTTCTTAATAACTTCTCTTATACTTGTTCTAGGTCTTCCTCTACCTCTTTGACTCTTCTCCATCTGATCTACTCTCCTTACCAAAGAATCTACATGTCTAAATTGTCATTTCTAATCTTATCATGTCTAGTCTTATGACACATCCAATACACATCCAATGCAGCTGGTTACAAATTGAGCTTATATGGAAATATGACGAGTTTTCAAGAGATATGGATGTAAAACTAATTTAGACCATGTTTGAATAAACAACTTATTACTTAATTGGCAACTTATAGCATAAACACTAATCATTCCAAGCGATTATGTATAGATGTATCAGCTATATCTCTACAACAAAAATAAAATAGTTAAATTATTGTTGTAGTTCTTTTCATTAGCAATCTTGAAGAGCTTATACAAAATATGCTGAAAACAACTTAGTACCATATCACAAGTTATTTTCATAAGTTCTCTCGTACCGTCTCACAAGTTATTACGCTAGTGTGTATCCCCATTAATCGCATAAATATTCCAAACTCACCCTTAATTAAAGACTTACTCATAAGGTACAATAAATTAGTTAATTAACAAGCTATAAACATGTATATAATCAATGAAGCCCGGACACCGGAAACACAACACTGACACGTCGATACATATAATAATTTTAAAAATTAAATAAATTAAACGTAATCACGAGTGTTGGTATCTGTTTCGGACCCAGACACTTTTTTCCGGGTGTCGGTGTTAGAGTCTATAATAATCCCAAATATTCTTAAATAAGCTAATCCAAAAGCTGCTTCTAGTCGGAGTAATAAACTACATTAACCAAATAAAAAAACACAGAAAAAAAAAAGATAGGGTTAGAGGAATACAAGATCGGTTAACTCTCTAAGAGTAGCATCTTTCCAAGTATAAATCTGAACTTCATCTTTAGGTTCTTTCCCTCTAACGGAAAAATCATCCATCGTATGATGACTTCCTATCTGAAAATAAAACAAACAAATTACAACATTCTAGATCATTCCTCAACAAAAACGGTTAGAAAAAAAAAAGAGATTAGTGTAAGCGAGGTGTACCTTAGTGAAAACACGCAAGAGCAAGGGACAAGTCTGGAATTAAAGAAAAAGAAAACGGTCAAATTGGAAGAAAGAGAATTGAAGATACGAAGTTAGGTTAGGGGTTTACACTTTACAGTACCTTTTCCCGATCGACGGGCTCGAGGCGAGGGCGGGAGGATGGAGGAGGGGGACCTCTTGGAGGCGGCGGTAATGGTCTTCCGCCTTGTCGTTTTGCACCTCCGTCGCTCATTTTTTTTCGTTTTCTGGTTTGTGTTTTTTGTTTCTCTTCTTCCTTTGCTCGCTCTCTTCTCAATTCTTCTTACTACTGATTGAGTTTTCTAATTTTATTTTATACACCTCGTCTTGCTATTCATACTCTCAAGTGTCTTTTCTTTTTTTTTGGTACAAAAAGAATGATTCGTCGTTTGGGCCAGTATGGGCCTTTTTTAAGTGTCTTGGCTCGTTGATTTCATTTTGCATCCCCTTTTTGCTTATACATACTCTTCTCGTGTAAATTTATTTCTTTTTGGTTGTGTGACATTCAAATAGTTAGTAATTCTCTTGGGTGTGTTTGCGAGTTTATTTCATATATTTATATAAGGTTAAGCTACACTTATAATAGTCATCATAAGTTTAGTTGTTTTTTCAATCTTCTACTAAACTACTTATTATGCAAGCAGATGATGTCAATAACAACATATCCATGATACATGTTCGGGACCAAAATACAAAAAGGATAGTTGCTCCTCTTACAACAAAGTTTCATCCATTATTAGGGTGAATCCCTTTAAATGGAAAAATATGCATAGTTTTAGTTAATTAATGGAGTGAGATTACAATATGGTCAATGAGTTTATTTTTCTTTTATTGGTATAATGGAGAGCTAAAAGACCAAAGAAAAGAAACTATTCAATAATGAAAATAAGATTGAATTGTAATAAAAACAAGATTGAATTGAGCTAAAAACGATTTTATTTAGTGTAGTGAAAATAAGATTGAATTGAGCTATCAAATTTGTTTAATTAAGAATTAAACAATGTCCAATTTGGTCAAGGTGTTAGATTGTTTAAACGTGTGAGTCGTTCAATGTACAATCGAACCGATAAAAAAACTTCAAAAATAAAAATATATATTTGGTCTAGTCTAATCCGTTAAAAAAGATATTTTTAAGGAATCATGTCGATACAATAAAAGATTTAATATTATGATTTAAGGCTTAAATACAAAAATATGAAGAAAAAAAATTCTAACATGTGTTCTAAGAAATTATATTAAGAGAATCAATATAAAAATATTATGTTAAAATATGTGCATTAAGTTGTTTTAAATTTTGAAAATTTAGAGCACAAATTTAACATTTCAATAAAAATAATATATAAATATGCTAATAGTTTATGTACTTTGATATTTTTTTTTGGTTTTGGATTATATTTTTTTTATGTCTTTGAATATTTGCATTGAAATCATGTGACTGATACGTCATTACTTATAAATAGTATACTTTATGGCTCAAGTATAATGTCAAAAGAGGAAGGATTGTTCCATTGCCGCTTGGATATAATGAAAAACAAGTAAGAATTTTCATATTTTCATAAATGGGTGTGGGTAAAGAAGTTAGTTCATAAGAGTATAATCTGCTTTGGATTATGAAATATAGGCACGCTTACTGGAAAATCTATGAAAATATTAGACATTATACTTAAGAGGAAGATCAATTTCATGTACTTACAAAAAGCTAAGTGGACTGGTAAAAAGGCGATAGAATTAGAAAAATTAGAATTTAACCTTTGATATATTGTAAAAGTTAGATAGAGAAATGAAGTGAGAATTATTGTGGACAAGGAGTGGAATAAGGATATTATGGATGTGAAAAAAGTATTATATAGAATCATAGCCTTAAAATTTGAAGTGGAGAAAGAAACCTTTAATGTTATTAGTGTTTATGCTCCTTATGTTGATTTAACAAAACATCCTAAGATAAAATTTTGGAAGAATTTAGAAGGTTAACTTCAGGATATACTTCAATGAGAGAAGATTTTTCTAAGAGGTGGTCTAAATGGACATGTATGGAGCATAACATGAGGTTTTGAGAGTGTGCATAAGGGATATGGTCTTGGGGAGGTAAAAGTATAGGGTAAATCCGTTTGGGAGTTTTCCTCAACTTTTAATCTTACTATAGCTAATACCTGATTTGCGAAAAGAGATGAGTATCCTATCATATATAAGAGTAGGTTGACATATTCTCATATATATTTCCTTCTTATTAGAATGTCAGATAGAAAGATTTGCTAGGACTGTAAAGTTATTCTGGGTGAGTGTTTGACTATCTAACATAGAGTATTGGTTATGGATGTAAGAATCAAGAGTAGAGATAAGAAGTCACACGTGAATGCCACATATCAAGTGATGGCATTGAAAGAGTGAAAATTAAGGAAGTTTCTAACACAAGATCTTGGAGGAAGGGTTTGGACAACTAAAAGGAAGTACAAATTATATATGGAATAAGATGGTCAGAGATATTAGAAAAGTAGCTAAAGAAACATTGGAAGAATCAAGATATTTTGGACCTAGGGGTAAAGAACCGTGGTGAATGAAAGTGACTAGAGTAAAGTTATATTTAAAAATGATAGTTTTTTTAAAAAGGTCTACGTGTAAAAATGCCGAAACTTGTAAAAAGTATAAGAAAGCTAAGAACGAGTCCCAAAATATGGTGAGTGAAGCAAGAACCCAAACTTTCAACAAATTATAACAATATTTAGGAACCAGTGAGGGAGAAAATCTATATTAGGTTTGCAAAGGGAAGAGAAAGAATGATAAGAGATTTGGATCAAGTGAAGTGAGTTAAAGATGAATAAGACCGAGTCTTGGTTCAAGAAAAAGAGATAAAGGATAGGTGAAAGAAGTATCTTATGGACCAAAAAGACTTGCACTTAATTTTTATTGACTTGGAGAAGGCGTATGATAAAGTGCCTAGAGAGATTTCGTGGAAACTCCTAGAGAAGTAAGGAGTTGGGATTACATATATTTGAGCTACCCAAGATACACACACACACACACACATTTACTAGTATCGACTAGTGTGAAAACACTAGGTGGAGAGACAAATGATTTCCTTCTTATAATAAGTTTGCATCAAAGTTCAGCCCTAAGCACCTACATTTTTACTTTAATTTTGGATGTACTTACATAACACATCCAATAACTAGCATCGAGATAAAAGCTTTTTGTAGATGATATATTTCTACTTGGAGAGTCGAATGAAGATTGAAATGAGAGGTTGTAGAGAAGCTTTAGAAACACGTGACTTTCGCCTAAACAGAAGTAAGACATAGTATATGAAATATAAGTTCAACATAATGAGAAGCGTTTCTAATCTAGAGGTAAAAGTTGGAGACCATATCATCTCATAAACCACACGGTCTAAATATCTTGGGCCAGTAATATAAAACGATCGAGAAATAGAAAGGGAGTGTAAACTATTGAATTTAAGTTGGGTGGTTGAAATGGAATATGACTTTGAGAGTTTTATGTGACACAAATGTATTACTCTAGCTAAAGGGATGTTTTATCATTGCAGTAAGACCTGCAATATTCTACGTAATATAGACGATTAAGAATTAACACGCAATAAGATTAGAAATGATAATATTAGAAAAAGTGTATAGTAGAAAATTATGGAATATAGACTTACGATGTTTACACAAGTAGATAGAAGACATGTATATTTTATTGTATAGAGAGTAGATCAGATGGAGAAAAGTCAAACAACTAGATGTAGAAGAAGTTATCAAGAAAAATCTCGAGATTAACGATTTGGATAGAAGCATAGCACTGGATAAAATATTATGACGGATGTTGATCCATATAGTCGATCATACTTAATGTGATAAGGCTTGGTTGTGTTTTTGAGTATTTGCACCGAAAATTATCTCTATAAAATGTTTAACTGAAAAAATTAAATTGTTCAATTCCTAATAAAACACCACAATAAAAGTTTAAAAAATAAAAAATTGTGTTAATTTACCATAACAAACAAACAAAAATACATAAATATAAAATATATCATGATAATATATGAAAAATAAAACTATAAATTTTACTTAAAACAAACTAATGAGAAAAAAAGCAATACGACCAATATGATACATGTACCTGTGGCACTTCACAATTTTAAAAGTACCCATCCATGCTTATGAGCTTCTACTTAAATTTTATTTCATGATAGGAATTGTTTGGAGAGTGAGGAATGAATAATATTTAACTTTTGGACTGACTTGTACATTCCAAATGCATGAACATTGATTAATCACTAAGGTAATTCTTCAAAGAGTTGAATTGCTTAAATATGTTGCAGGTAACTGAATGTTTAGAACACCATACAAGTACATGATATAAGTTACAAGATACAAGTATAGCTTTAGCCTTTAAGCCTGTATTTGTATAAAATTTAACAGTAGAGAAATAAAATAGTCCTGCAAAAGATTCCTAACCTCCAATGCAGTCTACAGTGTGATCTAGTAATTCCTCTACAGAATCTGTTCCCACCTAAAAGTTTATATTTATTCATACTCAAACCTTTCTTTTTGAAAGAATAATACAGTAACAATCCAAATTGTACTAGCTAGAATTTCTATTGATCTGCATAAGTGGTAATGCAATACTGATAAAAGCACCTATGAACTATCTCCAATGATA
Source organism: Vicia villosa (assembly GCF_029867415.1). NCBI lineage: Eukaryota > Viridiplantae > Streptophyta > Magnoliopsida > Fabales > Fabaceae > Vicia > Vicia villosa. The sequence goes on along the minus strand of NC_081186.1, from coordinate 117,645,040 downwards.
ACATATCACTTAAATTATTTCCTATGGCCGGGATAAGATCGTGGAATCGAATCGGTTCATCACTACTCAAGAATTTAACGACCAATCGAAATTCTGGTAAGATATATTAACAGGTTCAGTATCACTTAAGAGATGTGTGACTAGACCTGCTTTATTTGGTTCCAAGTAATTAAGTATCCACTTAAGTATTTCTTGCTCTTGTCCAAAATCTCCACTAAACCTGCCAAAACATGTTTCACAAGATATGATTCAGAATTTGAATTCAGTTAGAATCAAGGTTCTAGAAAAACTCAAGTAGCACGCTTACCACTTGAAAATCCGTGGGAGATGAACGGTTCTCTTCTCTAGGTCCACTTCAATGCCACCATTCTCAAAGATCTCTCTTGCAGCACCTCTTAATTCATCTAAAACTCTATTGGGTGAAAAGAACCTCACGTTTGGACTAGATTTTGTACCATTACAAAGTCCAAAATGGAATAACGGGTTCAATTTGACAAGAGCAGCCTGCAGTTTGTAAGAAACGGGTTAAGAAGCATTTGCAAGACTGTTTGAAAAAAAGTAACTGGAACTTGATTAAAACAATTTACCTCTAATCGTTTATCTCCGGTGCTAAAGGGCTTCATTATTGAATATGGTGACCTCTGATTACATCTGAGAATACCATGTTCAATAACGGCAAGAGAATAAGGATTTCCTCCGATCAAATACAGGAAATCGTTGAAGAAGGATCTCCTATCAATTACACCTTCCGGGCTTCCTACGGTAATGACAGCATGTATGACCATGGCATTATATAAATTTAAGAAGAAGGCAAGCTTCTCATTTTCTGAGAGTTCACCGATATTCACTCGCTGCAAATCCTGAGTCATATTTACATACCTACAATTAGAATGAAAAATTAGTCATAACACTAGAAATTAATAATGTCATGTTATAAATATAAGAATAAATTTTGCCATACCTACGAAATTCTTCGCTTTTGCTAATGGCAGCATAATCAACACGTTTTCTATCATCAGAAGCATAAGCCTCAAGAATGGCAGACATAATCTTGGTAAGCCTGTCGCAAACTGAAGCTGCTGGCTTTGGTTCATTGTCATTTACTGCACCACGGAAATTAAAGCATCTGGGGATAAAGGGTTCATGCTCAAGGAAACGATACAAGTTATTTCCGTCTACAAAGTCACTATCCCTACAGAAGAAAGTTGATGATGCCAATAAGGATATTACCCAAAATATTGTGACTCATAATCATATTGAAACAGGGTCTGGTTTTATTAGGCTTAAAAGGTAGTTTCTTACCCGGAAACATGATGGATGAAGTGCTTTCTGGATAACTCTTTTCCAATCTCAACAGCCTGAGCAATTGTTCATCAATGCAATATTTATTTTAGTGGAACATTACAGTTAACAGAATTGTTTAAAAATTGGGACCCCAAAAAATCATAAGTAGTTGATTACTTATGTCTGTTTTTTTTTTAAAGTTCTCACCACTAGACGCATTCTTATTTTATGTACCATTGAATTTTTTTTTCGATCTAGTCATAACTAGTTGAACACAGCAATTTATTTTGTCTTCATAATTTTAATAAAATAAAAAACTGTATAGTAAAAAACAATTATTTAATAAAATAACTAAGATTAAAGGAACACAAAGACATGAAAAAAAATCTAAACACGGAATTTATAGCAAGTGTTAGTAGTTGATTAGTTGATAGTTGATAAAAGATAGTTTTAGAGAGATGTTTAGAAAGAAGGTTATGTCATTGATTTCTTGGATGATGAATTACAAGATAGCAATTGCCTATTTATAGGCTCAAGTTACCAACCTCTCAATGGTGGTGAATATTTCTACATCTCTTTAGTTCTTTCTAGAATTCTCATGATAGATTAGTATCATGATGATTCTAGGTTATTCTATATTTTACATACACTTATAATTCTAGATTGATCTACCATATTCATTCACACTATAGTTCTAGATTATTCTACCATATTCTTATACACTATAATTCTAGGATATTCTACCATTTTCATACATATTATATTTAGAATATTCTAGAAATTTGTAGCAATTTCAACACTCCTCCTTGATGCAAATTTCTGTGACTCCAAGCATAGCTCGTAGCTCTTCAAATCTTGGTCTCGCCAACGTTTTCGTGAATATATCTGCAATTTGATCTTCTGTCCTGCAGTAGTCGAGTTTGATCTCTTTAGTTGCTTCAACTTCTCTGATAAAGTGATACTTGATTGCTATGTGTTTTGTTCTGCTGTGATGCACTGGATTTTTTGCCATTGCAATTGCTGATTTGTTGTCACAGTTGATCTTAGTAGGCTCATCTTGTTTTTCTCCCATGTCTTCGAGTATCCTGCGAAGCCATATAGCTTGACTCGTTGCTTCAGCAGCTGCCACGTACTCTGCTTCTGCTGTTGATTGTGCAACTGTAGCTTGCTTCTTTGACGCCCAAGAAAAAATTCCTGATCCTAGAGAGAAAGCATAGCCAGAGGTGCTCTTCATGTCATCTAGTGAACCTGCCCAATCACTGTCGGTGTAGCCAAGTAATCCGGAGTTGGTTTCGGTAGTGTACCATATACCGAACTCTTTTGTTCCTTGAAGATACCTCAAAATTCTTTTTCCTGCTCCAAAGTGTATTTGACTTGGGCTTTGCATGAATCTTGATAGAAGACTTGTAGCATACATTATATCTGGCCGTGTAGCTGTTAAATATAGGAGACTTCCAATTAGACTTCTGTATTTAGATGCATCAGCTTCTGGTGCTCCATCATTCTTTTGTAGTTTCTCATTTTTTATGAGTGGAGTAGCGGCAGGTTTGCAACCGTACATCTTGAATTTCTTAAGGAAGCCTTCTGTGTATTTCTTTTGTGAGATGAATATCCCTTCATTTCTCTGACTTACCTCTATACCGAGGAAGTAACTCATCAAACCAAGGTCGGTCATCTCAAAGGTCTTCATCATGTCTTCTTTAAACTCCATCATCATCTTAGTATTGTTTCCCGTGTAGATAAGGTCATCTACATATAGAGAGAGAGAGTAAGAGAGTGTACTGACCTTGGGACTTGATGTAAAGTGTAGGCTCACTCTTGCTCCTCCTGAATCCTCGATCCATGAAATATTGATCGATTCTGCTATACCATGCTCGAGGTGCTTGCTTCAAACCGTAGAGTGCTTTTCTTAGTCTTAACACTTTGCTTTCTTCACCTTCAGATATGAATCCTCGTGGCTGCTCCACATAGATCTCTTCTTCAAGTACGCCATTAAGGAAGGCATATTTGACATCTAGTTGATGGATACTCCATCCTTTTTGTGCCGCAAGAGCTATTAGAGCTCTTATGGTATCAAGACGAGCTACTGGTGCAAATGTCTCATTGTAGTCAATCCCAGGTTGTTGTGAGTAACCCTTAGCTACTAGCCTCGCCTTGTGTTTCTGTATGGTGCCTTCAGGGATGAGCTTTGTCTTATAGACCCACTTAACCCCAATGATATCTTTTTCATGGGGACGATTTACTAACTCCCATGTGTTGTTTTTCTCGATCATCTTTATCTCTTCTTCCATTGCCTTGACCCATACTTCCTGCTTTGACGCTTCTTCAAAACTTCCAGGTTCAAGTATGGCCATGTTACAGGTTCCATATATGTCCACCAACGATCTTACTCGTCTTGGAGTAGACTCTGGTGATGATAGTTCTTGTTCTTGTTCTTGTTGTTGTGGTGGAGGCGAAAGAGGTTCACCTGATTCTTCTTCCTCGGGTTCTTCATCCTCAGGTTCTTCTTGAGGTAGTTGAGTTGGTATAAGGATGTTCTTCTCCACTTTTTCTTCATCCCAATTCCAAGAAGCATTCTCATTAACTTCAACATCTCGACTGATGATGAGTTTTTTAGTTTGCAAGTTGTAGACAAGGTATCCCTTAGAGATTGTGCTATACCCCAGGAAGATACCTCGTATAGTCTTGTCTTCAAGCTTATGCCTCTTCACGTCTGGAATATGAATGTAGCATATAGATCCAAAGACCTTTAGGTGCTTTGCTGATGGCTTCTTCCCGCTCCAGGCTTCAATTGGAGTTTTATCTTGCACTGCCTTAGTTGGACATCTATAGAGTATGTAAACAACAGTGTAGACTGCTTCAGCCCAGAATGTGTTAGGCATTCCCTTCTCCTTGAGCATCGATCTAGCCATCTCCATAACTGTGCGATTCTTTCTCTCTGGCACACCATTTTGTTGAGGTGAATATGCGACTGTAAGTTGTCGCTCTATGCCTTCATCCACGCAAAATCTGTCAAACTCGCGAGAGGTGTACTCTTTGCCGCGATCACTTCTTAGTACTTTTATCCGTTTTCCACTTTGATTTTCCGCAAGGGCCTTGAACTTTTTGAATACTCCAAAGACTTCTGATTTTTCTTTTAGGAAATAGACACATGTCATTCTAGAGAAATCGTCAATGAAGAGTATAAAGTACCTGTTGTTCTCATGTGATGGCGTCCTCATCGGTCCACATACGTCGGTATGTATCAGCTCCAACAGGTCTTTCGCTCTCCATGCTCCACTTGTTGAAAATGGAAATCGGTGTTGCTTACCAAGGAGACACCCTTCGCACACTTCATTGTTGTCCTTTATGCTTGGAAGATCTCTCATCATGTTCTTCTCATGTAACTGCTTCAAGGCATGTGTGTTGAAGTGGCCAAATCTTCGATGCCATAGCCATGAATCATCAACTTGTACTTTCATGGCAATGTTAGTTGCATATTTTAAATTTAGCGGGAAGCTTCTATTGTTCTTATTCATCTTCACTTGGGCAATCTCGGCCCTTTTATTTTTGTTGTCTAATATTTTGCATACACCTCCTTCAAAGTGAAGTGTATAGCCTCTCTCCATCATTTGACCAATGCTTAGAAGATTTTCTTTTAGGCTAGGAACTAGTAAGACATGATGGATGAGTCGCGTACCTTTATCAGTCTCCACCATGATAGTGTCTTTTCCTCTTGATTCAACCACACTACCATTTCCCAGTCGGACTTTCACTTTGACAGACTCGTCAATGCTTTTGAAAATAGTCTCATCCTTGGCCATGTGATTGCTACATCCACTATCCAAGTACCAGCTTCCTCCTTTTTCTTTTATTGAGTCTTGAGTGGCATAGAACATACATTGTTCTTGATCATGCTCCTCTGCAATATTAGCTTGATGTCTATCTTTGTTGCGACAATTTTTCTCTATGTGTCCGAACTTCTTGCAATGGTTGCATTGTGGCATATTACGGTACCAACAATTTTTCTCTGCGTGGCCTGGTCTTTTGCATATATTGCATGGAGGATTTTTATATGGCTTGTTCTTAAAGAAATTTCTAGAAGCTTCTCTTCTTTTAGAAGTTTCTCCATAACTCTTCTTTCCTTCATCTTCTTTATTTTGGGGCCGAAATTTGAGCTTTGATCGGAAGGCATTTTCAAGCGTATCTTCTTTATGCCTATTCAGTCTTTGCTCATATGCTTCAAGAGAGCCCACCAGTTCTGTCACTGATAGAGTGGACAAATCTTTGGTTTCCTCAATCATTGTCACGATTGGGTCAAACTTTGGGGGCATAGTAATTAGAATTTTCTCAACAATTTTCTTGTCAAGAATATCATCCCCAAAAGCTCTCATTTGATTAACTATTTCTTTGACTTTAGAATAGTAATCTTTAACTGTCTCAAAATCCTTCATCTTCAATAGTTCAAAATCTCTTCTTAGAGATTGAAGTTTAACAGCACGTACCTTATCACTTCCTTGAAACTCCTCCTTCAATGTGTTCCACGCATCACGGCTTGTTGCAAGGTGAACAACGCCTTTGAATTTCTCTGTTTATTTTTCTTCAACTCCTTTTCTTGAGTTGCATTAAGAGTTGAAGTATCCGCGGGAACAGTGAAGCCTTCTTCTACTATGTCCCATAAGTCTTGAGATGAAAAAAATGTTTCCATTTTAACACGCCAGAAATCATAATTTTCACCATTGAAAATAGGGACAGAAATAGATGATGATTGAGTGGTGTTATCCATAGCTTAGAAATTGTTTTTGGAGTGAGTCAATATTACAAAGGAAATTTTTGAAGTAGGTGGGAGGATTTCAGAATGTTAGGTAGGTAATATAACTACGCCCAATGTATGACTGAACGTAGCTCTGATGCCACTGTTAGTAGTTGATTAGTTGATAAAAGATAGTTTTAGAGAGATGTTTAGAAAGAAGGTTATGTCATTGATTTCTTGGATGATGAATTACAAGATAGCAATTGCCTATTTATAGGCTCAAGTCACCAACCTCTCAATGGTGGTGAATATTTCTACATCTCTTTAGTTCTTTCTAGAATTCTCATGATAGATTAGTATCATGATGATTATAGGTTATTCTATATTTTACATACACTTATAATTCTAGATTGATCTACCATATCCATTCACACTATAGTTCTAGATTATTCTACCATATTCTTATACACTATAATTCTAGGATATTCTACCATTTTTATACATATTATATTTAGAATATTCTAGAAATTTGTAGGAATTTCAACAGCAAATGCCACTAGCAAAGTGTTTGAGTCTGAGGTTGAAATACCGTGCCGAACAAGTCAAGCAGAAGAAGATTACGAGAATTGAGGAAACTAATAATTATTCTTTCATTCTTATCTATAAAAAAAAACTTAATTATTGAAATAATACTATTAGATTTAACGGATTAAATTTGTTAGAAATTAAAATGAAAATAATTTAAGCATTTCTACGCACAATTTTGCCGCTATTTCTATTCCATATTCATCTTTCTCCAATTCACCAAAAATTTGGTTAATGAAAGTAAATAAAAAAATGTGACAAAGATTTCATCTTCTTCATGATGTGAAGAAAGGTTTCTTTGAAAAATGAGGTATAACTCTAAGTTCTAGACACAAAACCGTGTTGGTAATAGAAGTGATTATGACCCGAATAACATGGTTCAATGCTTACAATGGAAGCCAAAGCAATGTGCTCTGCCATAAATTTTAGAGTTAAAGAAAAAAGAAATGAAGTTATCCGTGTCTTTGGTCTGATCGTGAAGAAAATAGAATTTAATAAGTAAACAAGAATGGGTTTTTAAAGTGCCAAAGTGGTAGGTGAAGGCTTATTGTATTGTTTGATTTATTAAGGGAGATTGTTGATTTTTATGTAAGAAGCTTGCCGCCTATTTCTAAAATTTTGATTGGTGTGGGTGTATAATTTTATTATCTAAATCGGTGGTAGGTGAATGCTTCTTGTGTATGTGTATATCACATAGTATATGTACAAATTAAGGAGCCCGGAAAGTTTTGTCTTAATTCCATTGATTTTTAGTTTACACCATCTTATGCATATTTTTTGTGAGTTGGAGAAGAGATAGAGACAAGATTGTACTTGAAAATGTGTAATTTTTTTAAAATTTAAACTACAGATTATATCTAATAATTTCGTTACAATGTTTTATCTATAATGATGGATTTAATTGAATATTCATCCTCTAAGGCCACTCCTATTTAAATATAAAATTTATTTATGTTTATATTTTTATAATAAAGCAACCTCAAGTATCATCGAGTTTTAGTGGTAAAACAATTAAAAATTAAAACACTTAAATGTTAATCCTTTAAATTCATATAATATTATAAAAACAGCCCCTCATGCATAACCAAGTTGTAGGAAAAAAAATCAAATTATTCATTGAAAAGTTCAAAATATGAAAACGAAAGTGTTTCATTACAAAACAAAAATTGTCTTTGAAAATGTATATATTTATTTAAATATTATTTAAGATGTTTAAAATAAGATACTTTTAGATATATAAAAACATTAATTGTTATGCATTATCGTTGTAAAATATTTTACGAATCATAATTATTTATAAGTAATATTTTAAATGTGATTAAAGAAAAAATTAAATATTTATAAAATTTAACCGCTATAATTCTCTAAATTTATCAGTATATTTCGATAAAATTCTTATAAGAGAAATTGAACTACTTAATGTTTTTTGAATTCAAATAGTAGAAATTACCAAAATAGAAGAAAAATAAAACAAAAAATAAATATAGGCAATTTGATATGCTATGTCTTTATTTTAATATTTAAATATCACATTAAAAATATACTTATAAATAGCCCCTCATCATTTCGAAAAACAAACCACACCCTTTCAATACACGAGTATGTATGTCATCATCATTAATCTACATGCCGTGCGTGTTGTTATGATCACAGTTTATGTTTCTTTGCAACATTCAAAAGCTTCTCTAAGCTAATCTCAAACAAATAAAAGTTCTATACGTTTCTTTATAAGTATTTTTTAGAAATGCACACGGTTTAACAAAATAATATTTCCTATATTTTAAAATAAAAATATTACGTTACATATTAATTTATAATTTATTTATTTTATAATTTTAATTTTGCATCATTTTATATTTTATTCTTAGTATAAACAAGTAATTTTGAAAAGTATTAAAACAAAAAAATACGCTTATTATACGGTATAGGTATACGAAACGTACCTCGTTACGCGCGCACTTGAAGTGTTGAATCACAACCTCCACAAACTCGTTCCCTTCAAAACAATTCTTAACGATTTTCATTCTCCTCAACCAATCCTGAACGAACAATTTTCGCCGCAAAAGACTAACGAGCCCAACCATCTCATCCGTTCGATCATCCTCGAAATAATCACAACCGTACACAGGCGGCAACGGTGCATCATCACCGGCATATTTCTCCACCACCATCTCCGTCAACCTCCGATCAAACTCACCGCTGTTTCGTAGCGAGTTCAACGCGACTAACCCTCCGATAAGCTTCTCGTTGAAGAAAATCATCGGAACGATAGTATTTCCCGTTCTGTCTCGTAGCTCTTTCTCCCTCTCGCGAAACACGTCGACGTTGATTTCAACGAACTTGAGTTCTCTCTCTTTGAAGAATCGCCTCACCGCCGTACAGTCTCTGCAACTGGACCTCGAGAAGAACGTTATCCTCCCTTTCATCGCTGGTTCTTCCTCCGGTTTCACCTTCACAACAACCTTGAGTCCTGAAAGATTGAATTCCGTCACATCAAGATTCCGATCATTATCCTTCATATCGTTCTCGTTCACCTCGTTCTCCTCCATCGATTTTCGAAACGATGAAACTCGTTTTGCGATCGCCGTTGATAAATCGCTGCTCCGTTGACGGATGAAGCTTCCGAGATCCGGCATGGTACTGGAGACGGAGTTACTCGGCGGAGATTCGTCGTTTTTGTTTCTTTGAAAAGTCTCCGGCGATACCGGCATCGGAAGAAGTGAATGAGGAGGAACAAACCCTACGTTGCCATCGTTTTTGCTACCAGCACCTCCATCACGGTAACTACTCTGGCTGTTAGTAACGGTTTCATAACCGTTAACGGGATTTTCATTCTCGGTTTCCGTGCCGTTAGCTTCGGGACCCATTGCAGGGAATTGGAAAGTTACTGTGAGCGAGAGAATGAAAAAAGAGTAGATGGTAATTAGGAAATTAATTAATATATATTTATAGGAGAAGGAAGTGTTCTTTTAATAAGGAGAAAGAAGTGTTGGTCTAATGGTTTTGTTTGAAAGATTCTTTAAAATATTTCAGTTGGAATATACTAGGGAGGAGAAAAGGTCCAATAGAGGAGCAGACAAATGTGTTCTTTTATATTTTTCTTTTTATATTTTGGTTTGAGATTCATGTTTCTAAGAGGTGTTTTTCATATAAAAAACAATTAAAGAAATTTCATTAGCAATAATCACTTTAATACGACTAACAATGATAGAATTAGTAATGTTTTTTTTCCTATAGTTAATTCTTTTAATAGTTAGATGAATTTTCTGGTGTGGACCTTCATCTTTGGGATAAGTGGATCAAAAATTAATTCGACAATTCAAATCAAATCAAATTGAAATAAAATTAATTGTTTTTTTTTCAATTTTGAAACTCAACTAATGGAAATCGATGTGATTTGATTTGGTTTTCGATTTTAATTTTTATGGACTGCTAAACCGAACCACGGAATAGAACTACGCTCTAAATTTTTATATCACCCATCATTAAACCCAAATTTTATATCGGTTCAATCATTCTCCATTTTTGTTTACACTTCTTTTCAATAAAACATGCATCTATAACCAAATTTCAAAACATAGAAAGTAGAAATCATAAGTCATAAGAACTTGCTTTCACTGAACTGCTTCTCACGATGCCCGTCAGAGTTATTGCTCTCACTAGCGTCATTCTAATATGTTATGATCACTTTCTTCGTGTTCAAGCTCTATTCATTTATTTTCAATTTTTTACCTTTTTTATTTCTTCTTCTTCAACAAAATTTCTTGTAGTCTTGTTACAAAATAGTGTTGATATGTGTTAGAGGTGTCAAACATGTTAATTGAAGTGTGTTTTGTTGTATTTTATTTTTAAGTTTTCAAATCATTTTCCAACCTTCTAATGTCAAGTGTCAACTTTATATTTGATAGTGAACTTATTTCATGATCCAATGAAAATCATATGGAAATCATGTCATTGTTTTGTATGAACTAAGAGTAACTTGTAATTTGTTTGAAAAAATAGAGCATAAAATAAATTGCATAAAATGTATTATTTTAAAAACTATAAACATAAAATATATCGAAAAACATGATAGTGGAGAATAAACTAATGAATATAATTGTTCTGGACTGGCCCAATGGCCAAGCATAACCCAATCCGCTTCTAAGTTGAGGGCGGCGAAAAGACTTGGCCCAATCGGTGGGGAAAATAAAAGGTGTTTTCCCCTTCTGGTCATGCGCTGGGGGCACAACCCAAAGATATGGACCAATGGCCATGCGCTGGGGCACAATAAATACCCTCTCATTTGAGAGGGTTAGGTAATCAATATCTTATCCTAAAAACACTCTCACGTATCTCAGCACTCTTATTGATTTTAACATCAGAGTGGCTTACAGGTACACCCCCTCCTCCTTGATTCTAGCATTGTAGACAAAGTCTCTGACCCACTTCAGGTTCTGATCAACTAGTAAGATCAGTGACATCGTCTGTGGGAAACCTACTCTCCCCATATTTCTTTCCCCAAAAATCAGATCAAAGCAACTTTTCAAGATTCTAGTCATGACCAGTCATGATTACAACAACAATCCTCAACAAACCATCATCTCGCCCGACCACAAGTCCAACTTTGGCGGCATAAATCCCTTCCTGATGTCATCCCCCCAAAGAGGGACGGAGCCACCGCATCTCCCTACTCTGGACGCAAACCATTTTCGAACTTGATGCAATTCGAGAACTCATCAGCTGATTCATTGTAATGTGGATAGTACTTTTCTAGTTTCATAAACTTTGAAGCATACCCAGTCACAGTCGAATTCCCTTGCTTCAGCTCTAGGAACTCGATCTCCTTCTTTCCGCGCACATCCTCAAGAAAATATTTCCTCAGAAACTCCCTACTGAACACCCAAGTAATAGCCTCACCTGCTACTGTGAACCTCTTACGGATCTCAACCCACCAATCATTAACTTCTGCCACCATCATATGCGTACCAAAACGAACCTTCTGCGCCTCAGAACAGTCCATGACTCAAAATATCATCTCAATCTCCTTGAGCCAAATCTGCGCTCCATTAGAATCATCTCGACCCTTAAAAGTAGGTGGATGATTCCTCTAAAACGTCTCCAACACACGGGATCCATCATTCCCTCCAGCATTGGGCTGATTCTACACAGCCTGAGCAACAGCCTGCAAAGCAGCAACAATCACAGGATCTTTCCTTCTTGCCATTTCTCTGCTTAACATCAAGAACAGTCGCAATGGTTAGGACTAAATCAACAATATTCCACTGTTAGACACTATAAACTCAACAACCTGACCGGACAGACCGACCTGCTCTGATATTACTAATGCAACATCCTTCTAACCCACATATATTTTCGCATGTATTTTTACGGAAAATAAAACCAAATAAACCACAAGGGTGTCACATCTTCATATAACTTCATATAACAAACAGTCATTCCCCGTAACACGAGTTGCAAAACACTTAAACATAAATAGCATCTTTGATACTATTAATCAAACTACTTCAAACTTCGCAGCAGAATAAATAATTCTTAAAAACTTCTTCATAAATTAATCAATACCATGAAAGGTAGTTGAAACAACAAAATCATCACACTTCATGTTTATAACTTCATGATTATGAAAGTAGTACAAAAAATCCTTCAAAATAACAAAGGTATTCAATGTTCACAATTAATCCATCCCAACCCGATGTTATATATTAGAGCAAGACCCACTGGACACAATAAAATTAAATAAGCGCACTCCGAAGCTACCTCCTAATCTTCATGCACTAATCTTAATCATTATAAAAGACACTAGTAATATATATAGTAGCTATAGCATAGGAACAACAAAAACATAACATCATCTACTATGACCATAACATAAATCACCAGTCACTAGTTCTTCACATCAAAACACCACAACTCAGAAATCAAATCAAACACATCACTTAATTCAAATATTATGCAATGCCACAAATAAAGATTTGAAATATCAATAGACTCATGCATGTGATACCAAATATCACTGATGACTTAGTCATCGTTATCTCCAAAGGTCCCCACCAATAAGATAGGTTCCCGCTTAGAACCATAGCACTTCATAAAATTGCACTCAATCCACACTATGGGATTGAGGACATCACTGGACTGTATCGTCCTATATACATCACTGGATCAATATCATGTAAAACATCATTGGACTATTCGTCCTAACAAATGTTATGTATGCATGATGCGCAACAACACATAAAATACGACCACGGCTAGTCAATATACATCATCATTTATCATATTAATCATACTTCAAGCACCTGCCTCGCAAATACACATATCATCATAACAATATCAAAACATCATATAACACAAGGCAAGTAACGACAAGACATGGTTAATTCAATTTCATAATAGAAAGCATACTTACTATTATATTATCACAAGGAATCATCACCTCATCATAAAGCAAGTACTTGAAAACTATGTCCTATAACTCATTGTATTCCATCAGGGTATAGATTATTGTATTAGCTTCTCTATGCTTCGAACGACGCGTCAAATGGAGTCTGAAAACTCAAGTTACGACCTTTACAAAATTGCTTGTTCAGGCACCATTTGCCAAACGAGTCCTCTTATTCGCCCGACGACTGAAGTCAGTAGCCAACATCTAATTTTCTTAAGTCATTCGCCCAGTGAGCTCCTCTTTCGCCTGGAGAACTTGTGTTCGCCTAAGGCTTCGCTAGACCAATCCGTAGGCAAACCAAGTCAGTAGCCTCTGCCTCAACTCGTCTACTCGCTCGCCCGACACGTCCTTGGCGAGTCTATTCGCCCGATAACTGGATCGATTCACCCTGCAAATCTATGCGAACAGGGTTTTTCTGTTGCGATTTCCTGCACAAAAACCAGTCCCAATGTTGCAATTTTTACCCACTACATGCTTCAATTTCATCATAGATCACAAGTTTTCATCACACAATAACCACCTAACTTATTATTACATTATGGGTACTAACCAATTGCAACACTATACTACCAATTCATCAATTTCATCCCATCATCACATTATCATCATGAATCAAAGTCCCAAACCAAAACCTACAATTATCCAAAACTTAAATCAATTATAATAATCAAGATAAACTCCCCTTACCTTAATATAATTGCAAGCTTCCGATTCCTCGTCGTGTTCTACAAAACCCTCTGAGTTCTCCAATGCCCTAGCTCTTCTCTCTGTCTCTCTTCCAAAAGCGATTGTACAAAATGATAGACACTGACACTTTATTCCTTGTTTAATCCCTTGGTCCCTTAATTGGTCTTCCCACCTTAACCTCACTTACATTGTATTTATTCTATTATTTTAATTAAAATAATCCCAACTAATTATTCTGAAATACTCTTAATTCTTGACAATCCTCATAACACACATAAACATCGCATAAATCACCAAAACATCACATATCATCATCAAAACATCAAATACTTCATAAGGACTCATATATTCATGCTAAATTAATTAAATAACTAATTAAATAATTAATCTATATTTTCGAGGTGTTACAATCGCACTCCTCCTCGGAGGAACCAGCGCTCCCCGGTGTCAAGAAAACCAAAGGAAATCTGTGATTAGAAAACCATCGTATAACTCCGCCTAAGCCAAAGGGCCAATCAAGAAGCTTCTCTCCCTATCGGGGTCGCAGTCCTCGACGCGGGAAATATGGAAACTCTCCTTCTCGGTCGCCTGGCTCCAGCAACGACGACGAGCCCCGTGACCCACTATCATAGGAAATCATGACCACTCACTTGTCCAAAGGGATGGAGAAGCCCCGTGATCCCGACAAGCACATTGAGAACATCAATGCTCCGCTCGACTACTGCGGCTTCAGGGGCGCCCTTAAATGCAGATTATTCCCTATATCTCTAAGAAAAAGGGCTATGTCTTGGTACAAAAGCCTCCCCGATAGATCCATCACCTCATGGATGCAATTGAGAAAAATGTTCTTGAGCCATTTCACCGCCTCTCTCCGCCACCCAAAGTGAGAAGCCTCAAGGTACAAGTGTACATCGAGTATGAGGAGAAAGAAACGACCAACTCTGCTAGAGACTCAAGGCACCGGGAAAATGCCAAGTCCTCGAAGCATGAAGACTCCTTGATATCTCGTCGGGAGCATATAAGAGTAAGGAAGATAAATCCCGTGAATCTTGGGAGTATAAGTTACCAGCTGACCGTTTTCATGAACACAAGTTGCTGGCCACTTCGGGCGAGAATTTCATGCCCGAGTGTGCGAACTCGGAGTTCTGCCAAGCTAGGATCTGTTTCCCGAGGCAGACATCACCTAAGCTGAACACGAACAAAACAAAGTACTGTCAATTCCACAAGAGCCACGGGCATATGAATGAAGACTCTAAATCCATCACAAGGTTGCAATTGAAATCCTTATGAGGGACGGCCATCTTAAGCAATACACAAAGAAGAAAGATGATCCTCAGCAGGAGACACGAGAAACAAAGAGTGTCGAGGAGGATATCAATCTGCAGGTCACCACGAGGATAATGCTCATGGGGATATGTAGAGCTTTTCGTCATGTTTGGAGCCGCAGAAACGGTCAAGTCAATCAGGGTCCAGTTTTTGTTGATAGACTGCCCGTCGTTGTACTAGTGTATTCTTGGGAGGCCAACTCTGGCCAAACGGATAGTCGTGCCCTCCACGGTACACTTAAAAATGAAGTATTATACCTCCAAAGGACTCGTTGCCACCCTCCACATGGACATAGAGGTTGCGAAGAGGTGTTTCAAAGCAGCATCGAAGGGAGTGAACACCATTAGCGCGCCAGTCATAAATAAACCTACTCTGCCCAATAGCTCAGAAGAGCCCATGTCGATGCCCGCGTCGACTCAATTGACCTCGATAGCCGCTTCTCCAAAGACAATTTGAAGGATCTGAGGAAAAAAGAGAAGAAGACCCAACCAAATGCGATGAGCTCCCCGACATCAACGAGCGACTAAAAACCTGTCGATCCTCTGTGTTTCATTCTTGATAGGGAGTTCGAGGTCATCCTACTCAGCGATGATCCAAACAAAGGAGTCAAGATTGGTACCGACCTCCCCGCCCTAGCGAGGAAGAAGCTAAAGGCTTGCCTGGGAAAGAATGCCGACTTGTTCGCGTGGAGGTCCTCTGAAATGCCCGATTTGGACCTAGAAGTAGCCTGTCACGAACTGACCATAGATACAGCCATTAGGACAGTAGCACAACGTAGGCGAAAGAAGTCTCTCGAAGAGATGGATATTGCTGAAATAGCTGTAAAAGATCTTCTAGAAGCGAATTTTATTTTTGAGGCCAAGTACACGACCTGGCTGTCAAATGTTGTACTCGTTAAAAAATCTGATGAAAAGTGGAGAATCTGTGTTGACTATACAACGTGCAAGGGCTTCTAAAGCGCTTTTTTGGGCTTTTAGAGCGCTTAAAAGCGCTGCCAAAGCCAGCGCTGCCGTAGGTAACGACAGCGCTTTTGAAACTTCAAAAGCGCTCTCGTAGCCCCTCTATAGCAGGGCTTTTTCCAGAAAAGCGCTCTCGTATCCCCCCTATAGCACCGCTTTTCCCAGAAAAGCGCTCTCGTATCCCCCCCTATAGCAGCGCTTTTTCCAGAAAAGCGCTCTCGTAGCCTCCCCTATAGCAGCGCTTTTATCCAGAAAAGCGCTCTCGTAGCCCCCCCTATAGCAGCGCTTTTTCCAAAAGCGCTTTCGTAGGTTGCGCTTTTTTTTCTTTTATGCTTTTTTTTATCTTAGGCAGCGCTTTTAGTTATAAAGCGTTTTCGTATGTAGCCCTTTAAGAGCGTTTTTGAAAGCGTTGTTGTTGCTAAACGCAGTATTTTAAAGTGCAACCTGTAATTCAAGCCTCCCAGTTCGACCTGTAATTTATATTTATTTTCAACCTGTAATATTTTCGACCTGTAATATATTTTCAACCTATATTTATTTTCGACCTGTAATATTTTCAACCATAGGTAGAACAATATATATATATATATATATATATATATATATATATATATATATATATATATATATATATATATATATATATATATATATATATATATACACTAATATAATACCATTATAAACCAAAATAATATATATACACCATTATAGTTCAATTCACATGTAACTAACTCATGTCAAACAAACTAAATCAGATACATATAACTAACTCATCTATAACAATACCTAAATCTGAATATAAGCCCGAAATGTAAAAAATCCGACGAGCGCACGGTCCTGGTTCTGCAAAGTATGAACAAAACAATACGGTCAATTAAAGGCTCCAACATCTATACTTCAAATTTTCCAAGAAAACAAATTGTCGTTCGGTAACATCAACAATATTATTAGCAACAATTTCATGTGATTTGCAACTCAATCCACCAATGTAATGTGTCATCAATCCAGTCTCAAATCAAACTATCAGCACCACTTATAACAACAAAAACAAACTTGATTCATATAACAACGTCATCATCGTCAACTAATATTAAGCAAAATGAACCAACATCCACCAAAGAAACTCAAACACAAAGTCATTATCAAAATAATGTATTCATAAAACTTTTCACACAATAATGTATTCATACCTATATGAATAGTTGCTGAATATAAAATTGACACAATTCCTCTTTGATTTCTTCCAACTTAAGTCTCGTGTAAGAAACAGCATAGAAGTCATCAAAGTACTACATAACAAAAACACAATATGAATGATTTAGTTAAATGTAATAAATTATAAGAAATTATCTTAAGTTATAAATCCATACCGTGATTGGAATCTCCAATTGATTCGTTTGAATGATTTCTTTCATAAACCTCAAAACAAAGTATCCGCAATCAGAATTGTTTCGCTGTTGCGGACACTACATAGAAAAACAAATAAGATTTTATAGTTGTCTTGTTTTAGCATAACTATTATAAGCAAAATTGTGAAAATTAATGTACCTACACTTTGATCGAAGTAATGTTGTTTGATTTAGTCCAGGATACCTATGCGTCTCTTTGACTTCGGAACACTTGTATTGATTTAACAAAAATATAAAAGCATAAATTTAGATCAATCTCACAAATAATTAAATATATAAATATACACGAATATTTAGAACGATCTCACTTACGTATCAATCATTGACTTCATAGCCGGATAATTGGTCCACTCATCATCTACCGAATTCAGAAAATATACCACTTCTCTTATAGGGTTGATAGCAAGCAACAACCAATGTGCTCTATAAATTAAAACAAAAGTTTATATGAAAATTTTGCTACGCAAAAGAAACAAAGATTAGATGAACCAAGAATGATAAACTAACCCTACTGGTCGGGTATTATACGCCCAAAGAAACAGGCTTTCTGTATTGCCGGTGGTCAGGAATCTATAGACTAAGCGGTGTCTAACTGATTCTGGTTCCGTAGCAATTGTCTGTCCGCTGCAATGGGTGGAAGACACGAAACGGAATCTGTTTGACAATGCAGTCCCGCGCAACACTTTGTCATACAACAACCTTAAATAAAAATATGATAAACATTAGATTATTTTCATTGAAATGTGTAAATAAATTGTTCAACTAATTAAATAATATATTCATCGGATTACCGGATGTATGAGTGAATATAACCGACGCCTAGTTGGTCATGCGAAAAAATCTCATGCTTGTTATCTAGTGCAATATTTGACAGGAATTCAATACCAAAGATAGCTTCATCCATATTAATTTCACGGAAAGCACCATCCGTCGAATCTGACATATCAACAAGTGTTCCGAGCGTCGTCTGGTGTCAAGGCACAAAAGCACCACCTTTTTTTGCCCCTGGCTTCGGAGGACCCTATTCCTTGGGTGGTATGCTACGAACTGGCTGCGTCACTTGTTGTGACCCCCGAGCAGATGCCTAAAAATCATATAACTTAGGTAAATTATAAAATCATGCAGTTTTAGATTCAGATTATATATTAACACTTTAAATGTACCTCTTTTAGTGATGCAACAGACTCGTCCTCCTGCAAAATCCCTTTACCCTTAATTGCGGGTTTTGTAGGAGCAGTCTAAAATTATTAATTGTTCCAAATAACATCTCCCTCAAGTTGAAACTTTCTTTCCTATACCCATCGTAAACCTCCACACTGTTCTCCCACAAAAACTTTAAATCTTCGATTAAGGGTGCCAAGTATATGTCTATGTCATTCCCTGGTTGTTTAGGCCCAGAAATTAACATAGATAACATCATGTACTTACGCTTCATACATAGCCACAGAGGTAGGTTATAGATCATAAGAATCACATGCCAGGTGCTATGTGAGATACTTTGAATACCATGCGGGTTCATTCCATCAGTAGACAATGACAAGCGAAAGTTTCTTGCTTCTTTTCCAAATTCAGGATAATCACTATCAACTTTCATCCATTGTGGTGAGTCTGCCGGATGTCGCAACTTTCCATCAATAATTCTTTCATCTGCATGCCAAGTCAAGTGTCTTGAATCGGTTTCACTACGATACATGCGTCTAAATCTCGGAATTATAGGAAAATACCATAAGACTTTTGCCGGAGACAACTTTTTCTTATATCGAGGGGCACCGCATTTAGGACACTTATTCAACGCTGCATACTCGTTTCGAAACAGAACGCAATCATTTGGACAGGCATGTATCTTATCATAGCTCATGCCAATAGAGGACAACATCTTTTTGGCCTCATACGTTCGATTGGGAAGAACATTATCCTCTGGTAGCATATCTTTCATAAGGGCTAATAACTCTGTGAAACTTTTATCCGACCATCCATTGTCCGCCTTTAAGTTGTACAACTTTAACACCGCAGACAATCTTGTGAGTTTTGAACAACCATTATACAACGGTTTCTCTGCATCGCTTACCAACCTCTCGAACATTTTGGGATAATCCTTAAGATCTTCCTCAAGCGCTTCTGCAATCTCTTCGACTCGATCATAATCGTATGTGTCTTTGCAATCGTAGTTTGAAGCATACGTCGTATTAAACCTCGACTCAACATTCCTGTTACTTTTCTCACCATGCAAATTCCAAACTGTATAAATTCTATCAATTCCAAACCGTAGTAAATATGATGCCAACTGATTCCCGTCAACCTTACCCCCATAACAGCAACCCAAGCAAGGACACGTCATTCGAATCGGGTCTTCGGCGTGCGTAACCACAAACTTAACGAATTCCCATACCCCTTTCTCGTACTCTTTCGACAATCGGTTTGAATTCATCCATGTCTTATCCATGTCTTAATTAAGCTAAACAAAAACAACTAATTATTAAGTCACAAAACGGTATAATGCGTTTCTGTCAAAACGCAAAGTATAGCAGTTCATTCAAAGCACAACTAATTACTTTGACGAGAGGGATTCAGAAACTATAGCAAAAGAATAACTAATTACCTTTAGAGAAATTCAGAAACTTCTAGAACCACACACCGTAAGCTAATCTGATGTCTCTAGTGATGTTCTTTTAAAAAATCTTTAATATCCCCTGAAAAATAAACTTTAGAACAATTACCCTTATATACATCCTGCGAATATGTATAATTGATTACAAGCCTCTTTTATACAAGAGTTGGAAAATCATAAAATAGAAATAATTAGACATAAATTAGACAGACCATATACAAATAAACAACGACCATATACAAATAATATGGCATTCTAAGATATTTTTTAGCAACACATAATCCCTATTTACACAAGTTTGGATTTATTCTGAACAACACACAATTGTCGGTGCAATCACAACTATACAAATTTTATAGCAAATGATCTGAAACAGCACTACGGGAACAAAATGAACGACATAACATGGCTAAGAAAATGATCTGAAACCAAACTAATCATCACCCAAATGTTATAGCAAATCTTGATACATAGTACCGCAAGGTAAATCAAAGTCTAACACCTACTTAGAAACCGGGGCAGCAACTACGCATGTCAAAACATCGTCGTGAAAACGACCACAAATCATAGTCGAGTCATACAAATGGAGAAATCAAGGTGGAGCAATTATATCTCATGAGAAAACAACAATTTAGCATGTATTTTCATAACAGGGCAGCATTAATGTCTAACGAGAAAGCACATAAAAAGTTGTCACAAAAGCGAGCAAATACGAGAAAAAAAAAATTAAATAACTAGGTTTAATAAAAAATATACGAAAAAAACCATGTTTTCGGGGTATTTACCAAACTGTCTAGGTTTGGGACCCCAGACAAGTGGATGCGCCAAATGAAATGGCGCATTCATGTGTTGCAAGCCAAATCATTTGGCGCAAAAGAAGAAAAAATTAGGGCAAAAGTTTTAAGCCATTTCAAATGGCGCATGGGTATTGGTTCCCACACATAGGCGCCATTTCATTTGGCTCCTATGTGTTGGGTTATTTTTTTTTAAAAAAAAAAACCCCTTTGGGTATTTTCGCGCACCGTTTTTTATTCCGGTATTTTATTTTCGTAAAAACGTGTGAGAAATCGAGTTCGTAAATTTTTTACTAACCCTATATAATGTTTGCGTTACCGATATCGGTTTTTCACTAAAGCTCAGTTTATTAATGAAAGACCGATGAACGGTTACAAGAGGTGGTAAGCGAAACTGATACATTGCCTTAAAAAAAATACAGATTATACTAAACTTGCGACGAGGTCGAGCCACGATTAAGGCATCTTTTTCTATTGTGCCCCACCTGACGACAAATGCTGCATTTTCGTTCCATTTTGTCGTGGACGTCCATTTCGGTTCTAATCCGTGTACTATTGGGACGCCCTTTTTTCTTTCGCCGCATTGCGTCGTTGTGCCAAACCACCTCTCCATCATACTCAGGCCAGTAATCCTCCTTGGCCACCACAGGAAACGCAACACTGTAAACTCTGAGCAATGTCTGAGTCTTGTAAATCGGAGACAGTAGTGATATAGCGTCGCGGTGGGCATACGCACATGCAGCTATGACGTGCGAGCAAGGCATACGAAAAGCTTGAAACCTTCCACAGTCGCACCAATCTTCGTCAAGAAGAACCCTATATTGTTGCCTTGGCAGTCCCTCATTGTGGTCAATTGTCTCGCGCACACTGAACGTGAGATTGAATCGGTCGAAAGAAGTTACTTGGTGAGTGTTTGCTTTTGCCGATTGTTGTTGCATAAATTTCATGCAACTATCACTTAATAGTTGACCAGCTTACCTAACATCACCCCATCTCCTGCCTCTTGTTGAGAAGAGTGAAGCCATCCTAAAGTATGTGGCCTCCACCAGTGCTGTGATTGGAAGGTTACGAATGCCTTTGAAAACGCCATTCATGGATTCCACGAGATTGGTCGTCATATGGCCCCATCGCACGCCATTGTCGTAAGCCCTTGTCCATTTGTCCCTGGAAAGATTATCTACCCAAGTACCTGCCTCTGGATTTGTCATTACAATCTCACTCCGATAATGCTGGAATGTGGGTTGGGTCAATGCATAACCAGCATTGACCAGGGCCTTTCTTAGATGTCTGTCCTTGATCTCCCGCATGAAGTTTTGGGCGATGTGGCGAATACAATAGACGTGTTTTGAAGGGGGTCATGCCATCCGTTCGCTGGATTATTGTAAGCACTCTCTATGGAAGCGTGCCTATCAGAGATTAAACATATGTCAGGCTGGGGAGCAACATGTTCTCGGAGGTTCCTTAGAAAGAAACTCCAAGCCGCCGCAGTTTCACCTTCGACGATAGCAAATGCCACTGGAAATATGTTGCTGCTCCCGTCTTGTGCAACCGCCATGAGCATGGTTCCTTTGTATTTGCCGTATAACCATGTCCCATCAATTTGAAGTATGGGTTTACAGTGTGCAAACCCTCGGACGCAAGGTTTGAACGCCCAAAAAAGCCGATGGAATATTCCGTTTCCTTGGACAGGGTTTCCATCCGGGGCATGCGCGGGCAGTGTCTCTAGAATAGTAACAGTGCCAGGTGCGTAACTATGTAGCGCATTGAGGTATCGGGGAAGAATTTTGTATGACTCCTCCCAGTTTCCGTAGACTGTCTCAATTGCCTTTGTTTTTGCAACCCACGCCTTTCTGTAAGATGGAGTGTAGTTGAAGGTTGTAACGATGTGTGATATTATATTTTTAACCTTCAGAGACGGATCAGAGCTTATGAGAGGCAAGATCTCCTGACATATAAGATCGGCACTGAGTTTTGTATGATCCTGGGAATTGTTAGGGTTGACACACGTGTGTTTCTGCGTAATCGACCCTATTTTCCATGCATTACTTCTCTTCCTATAAGAAGCCAACAGTCTGAACCCGCACTCTGGATTTTTACAAGTGATTACATACCGTTCAAGGTTTGAACGATCTACGTCAAAATCAACGTTGTTCGCCATGTGCCATTTTTTTATTCTTCTCAGACAAGCCTCCTTAGAAGGAAACTTGTCTCCTTCCTTTAATTCTTCGTCATTTTGGATGTAGGGTGTGAAGAAGATGTCAGATGATGGTTCGTCACCTTGCAGGTTCAAGTTACTCATATGTGCTGGAGGTGCGTACGCATGAGCTGGAGGCACCAACGTTTGTTGCTCGTCGTCGGATTCCTCGTTGACCATGTCGTCAAATTCAGTTTCCAGATCATCTTCTTCCTCGTCTATGATGTCAACCTCGTCTTGCTCGTTGATTGGTGGGTCAATAAGTTGTGACTGGACAACATGAGTTTCTTGTGTCTCAACCTGTAGAGTAACGTACAACTCGATGGAATCCAACCTAGAGTATTCGTGGGTGGTAAACATATCTTGCAAGTCTTCGTCAGTGGCAATCTCCATCTCGTAAAACTTGACGGTGTTGTCTTCATTGAAAGTGGGACATTGGTAAAAAACGCTTGCAATGGGACCCATTGCAATCTTAGAGTATAGTCGCTGAATAAAGTATGAAAATGTTGCTCTTTTGCTCAACAACAATGGTACAACCTGAGTGTTTCTCATCACAAAACCGGCTATCTCATGAGAGTAAGTCTCACCGTTTAGATGGGCATGCACAAGGTACTGGGTAGATGAAGTCATTTTGACAGGGAAAGTGTGTTGGTGTTGTAAGCTCAAGTCAGATTAGGTAAAATTGTTGGTGTGAGTTGTAATGTTTAGTATATATTGGATGTCTTATAAATTGTGTTTCTTACATCCCTGCATTATCTCAAGACATAGACACGCTGATCTATGTCCTGTACCCCATCACGCGTCTGAAAGGATTCCTGATAAGATTCCTGTAACGATTCCCCTAAGCAGAGCATGCATGCAACCCTATCTGGCAGCTAGTTCTGCAATAATTATATATATATATATATATATATATATATATATTTATGTATATATAAATATTTATATATATATATATATATATCTTTATTTATGAATATATAAATATTTATATATATATATATATATATTTATTTATATATACATAAATAAAGATATATATATATATATATATATATATATATATATATATATATATATATATATATATATATATATATATATATATATATATATATATATATATATATATATATATATCTTTATTTATGCATATATAAATATTTATATATATATATATATATATATATATATATATATATATATATATATATATATATATATATTTATGTTAATATATGGTGGTTCTTACAGACACACTAGTATAGGTCTGCCACTATCTTCCGAATTGATTATAAAAGACAGGCACACTGATCTAGGTCTGCAACAGGATTCCGTATTGATTGTAAAAGACAGACACACTGATCTAGGTCTGCCACCAGATTCCGAATTGATTATAAAAGACAGACACACTGATCTATGTCTGCCACCAGATTCCGAATTGATTATAAAAGACAGATACACTGATCTAGGTCTGTATATATATAAATAATAAGGATGTATATATATTTTAAATAATAATTACGTATATATATTTTATTTAATAAATGTAAATATTGTAATTAATAATTATATGTATTTTAATAATATATATTACTAATTATAAATTTAGTTAATAATTACGTATATAAATTACCAATTATATGTATGTTAATTATTGTACACATCCGCTAGGGTAATTATTGTCCAGACGAAAACAACTAACACAACAACCACATTTATTTCAATTCAATGGCCCTGCGTTGACAACACAAAACCATCGGTAAATCACGATGTTAAGTTACAGAATAGAAAAGAAGAGAAAAGAACACAGAACAACTGGTAGTACACGCTCACTCTTTGCAACAAATAAAACAACAGTTAATCTAAACTACTCAAGTGTCACTGCAATAACAAGGGGATCTTCAACGCCTCGGTTAACTTCTCCACTGTGTGTCCAAAACATTAGATCCACGTCCACATCGTCTTTCACACGATCCCAATAATACATGTACGTGCCTTCAGGGTTATTATCCGTCAACGTAATGTATGGACATCGGTAATCTAGCTGTTTAACTTTTCTGGTTGGACCATCTAGTTGACGAAACCCAGTGTTGATGGCTCTAACAATTCTCTGGAAATTCCAGTGAGGGTTAAGGCAAACCTGCATGTGACTACTGTAACACCCTTCTAAACCCCGCGGAAATTAATAAAATAATTCAGAGTAAAACATGAAAACAAGGGTGCCACAATTCAATTTAAAACAATTATCATAAATCGATTGTCATGCTTCACTTAGGGACAAAATTATCAATTTAACAAAATCATGTTTCTACACAACGGAACATTAATCAACAGATAAGCATAACATCATCTATGCAATATCTCACAAAATTAATCCGATAACAACAAAAATAGAGTATCATCATAAACTCTAAACTAGCGTTTCCCCCAGTGTTACAATATCAGAGCATGACACCGACGTTATACTTAAACAAATTGGCCTATGAGCTATCCTCACCAAAGCCAAAGCCGCTACTCGCCAATCTGAAAATGTCAACAGTAAGGGTGAGTCTCATTCAAATTAACAAATGTTATTGAATCATAAATAATAACACAACATAGTTACATCATTCACCCAATTGTTTCATAAACAGACATTCACACAAGTTTCATCATCACAAAACAATCCACCAACACATCATCAATATTTATAACACTGGAATACATCCAATCATGTTATAAAAGTCATGCATATGAATGCAACTGACACTATGCATGTGGTACCAACATCATCAAATGGGAATAACCCATGACCGATCCAACATCATCAAGATACGGCCCTGCCAGCACAGATTCCACACAATGGGAATCATGCCCTTCACTGATCCAACACATCATCATGGATACAGCATCAACAATGAATATGAATGAATGCAAACATATATGAAACATACTTATACCATCGTCTAGTCTATGAGTAACATCATCTAATACTCAAATCATCATCATCATCATCATCAAAGTATGTTTATATACATTAGCATCATTCAAATACAATCAATCAATCATCATCATCATCATTAAAGAACATACATGTATTCACGTCAATCATCATCATCAATAAGAAATAACATACATGTATCCACATCATTCCAAAAACAATCATCACCTAATAATGTTTTTCAAAACAACATCTTATATTGTCACATTTCATCATATATGTCCACAATACGTCATTCATCAAACTAACAAAATATTCACATCATACTCATATCCTCGCATAGGACGTCTCATAAGCTTCTTCATACAATTCAAACAAATCGTCATACGACTCATATTTTAAACACAGCATACATCGTCATGTCTTATCATATATATCCACAACACGTCATACATCAAAACAAGCAAATGATGATAAAATAAATTCAAGATGCTGCTCATTTCATTATTATAACACAACGAATATTTCATAAGCTCCATCTTGCTCGAAACGGTACTTAAAACAGGCCAACGGTTCAAAAGTTATGCATCTTTAAACTTTCCAAAATCACTAGCAGCACGCGGCGCCATACAATGTTCGCGACGCGCTGCCAGGAAACGACGCCTTCGCGGCGCCAACAAGGGACGCGGCGCGAACTGAGTAAAATAATTTTCCTTAAGCTTTCTGCCAAGCAGTTCGCGGCGCCAACACATGGACGCGGCGCGAACTGGCGATTTCACAGATTCTCAATCGCAAAATGACGGCATACGAACTTGAATCCCAAATTCCCCAACCTTGACCAAATCGATTCAAGTTGATCAAACACCACAAAACAGCCACACAACATATATCATACACACATATAACATATATTATGCATCATCAAACATCATACAACACCAAATTCATGGAGATTCATCAAAACAGATAATTATCAACAAACATCCCCAAAATCCCAACTCTATCATACGACTCAATTGACATGAAATAATATATCTATATCAGTCCTATTATCCATAACCCGATAATAGATGTTAATCGGAAGAGTCCCCCCTTACCTTAGCCAAGAATCTGGACTTTTCCCCTTCTTCTTCATCAAACCCGTAAGCCCTTTTCCCTCAAATTCAGCAAGAATCTCCCATCTTCAAACTCGCTTATATCCCTCATCGAGAACCTCCCTGACACGAATTAATATATCAAATCGAAGGAAATTTCGTGTAGAATCCGAATCCTCGAGAATTACCTGATTTGGAGTTACGAGCCGAGAGTTATGACCCATTTTGTGAAGGCTGCACCATGAATACGAAAATGGCTTTTGTATATGAGTTCTTCTTCTCTCCCTCTTAGGTCTTTCTCCTCTCTTTCTCAATTTTCTCTTATTTTCTTGTTTTATCAAAACATAACATAATTTAGTAATGGGCTTCTTCACACTAACACCCCCACATTACTAACTCCACCAATGGCCCAACACTACATTTTATTATTTCTTCCCCACATAATTCCAATAAAATGCTAATTCAAATTAATTAATTTAAAACTTAATTAAATTAATTAAATAATAAATTTTGGGATGTTACAACTCTCCCCCACTAAAAGAGTTTTCGTCCTCGAAAACATCCTTCAATCAAAGAGCTCCGGATAGGAGTCTTTCATCTGGCTCTCCAGTTCCCAAGTAACATTTCCATCAGTCAATCCTCAAAATCCATCTGACATAACCAACAGGAAACACATCTCACACATTCAACCTCAGCTCTTACGTCGCATTTGACTACCCAAAGGTGTACTACTCGTTATACCTCTAAAAGGTTAATAACAATAGAACATTGAGGTACAACCCATTCAATACGCCCAATAATTGAATAATATAATTACGCAACCATGGTATGATCACATTGATCAACACTGCAGTAATGCATTCCATCTACCAAACATACCAACCTTAGACACACTCTTCCATCTGAGCGATAAAATAATACTTACACTTTTTACCAACTGCTTCCTTCAAGAAACTCAATACTCATATTCCTTTACCATTGAATTCCAATTATCTGACTCCTCTTAAGTCACACCATCAATTATCCAACACTTTACATCCTGCTTTCACTACACTACTCTGATTACTCATTACAGTCATCTATACCAATTAGATTTCTGAGTTATACCCAACTCTGGTCCTCTTTACTCATTCGTTCAAGAATCATTCTTTACCATCCATGGTACTAGTCCACCACTCATCAATACTTACTCGCACTCAAAAACAAATTCCTGATTTACTTCACCTATTAAACATTCCAACCATCGGAATGAGTGTACACAAGTAGTTATAATCACACTCATCAGCCTGGATATATCATTGCTTACATAATAGCTCAAACTGAATCTCACTCTTCTTTAAGAATTAAATCAACTTCGTCCTTCATAGAGTATAATTCCTCATTATATCTGGAATCCACAATATCACCTTAACAACGAAACAAAATTATTATAACATCATATAGTATCAACTCGTCATCTTAACTTTGCCAAATACATACCCGTTAACTACGTACAACCATAGTAACATGTTCGTCATCTCGAAAATTATTCAAAAGAGTTCTAATTCTTCGACACGACATTATTACCTCCACTAGATTCTAAATCCAACATATAAATTAATACATATTCTCTATGTAGGCTTCCGACATATTAATTCCTCACTGTCCACGAATAGTACTTGCACACTACTCCACATCACACTTTCGCTGCGCGACTCTGATTACCCGTCTTAAGTCATCATCCAATATATTACACTCTTCGTATTCACTTCTTCATAAGTTCACACAACATGGTGAGTGATTATTCTCACGGCTTAGTATTCCTCACATCTTAAACCATTAAGGTAACAAAACAAGCTCATCTCATTTATATGATTTCCGTCTACTATCAACAAGAGATTAAGAGTGATCAAGTCCTCAATTTGTCAATAGATAGCCGACAACCATATTTAAGCATAAACTGTCGTTACTACATAATAGTGTCCTTTCCGAGTTTGCAATCAAACTCATTAACATTGTCATAGTCCAATAATTCACTTTGAGTCTTTATAACTTGCACACTTCCTTCTCATTGGATCTTGTCGGTGAGACACCAACGTCCAAACATTTTACGCAATCCGCTTCATAGTCACTTAGCATCACACACTTGTTAAGTACTTCCGAACTTCATAATCACTAATATACTCGTACATTACTATTCATCTTGTTCCAATCAAATCCTCATTTTGGAAAAAGACCGCGACAACATTCATAACTCGTGGTTTCATTCTAAATCTGATGACATCTTTCGCGTTCAAGTATCATTCCACTCGAAATCTCAACAAAGTCTTCCTCACATCAATAGGTGTTAGAAATTCTCTACAATTCTTCTTTTATACCTATCGTTACTTTGGCATCACAATTACGACTTCAACTGTTCCCAAAGTTTATTCCACCCTTCCTACTAATTCACTCTTCACTAAAATCCATCGGCACTCAAATCATCTTTATTATCGAACATCTCATCAGCCTATTCATCAACAACATGTTCCACTCAATTGTGTTTCAAACAATCGCGGTAGTATGTATTCCTATTCAACAAGTTCCACGCTTCCTTAACCGAATTCAAAATATCTCCTCATAGTATCACCTCTACTGTATTTATAACTCTCTCATAAGGTAGAACATAATCTCTCTTCTTCGTAGGTTCAAACGGCACGTTGATCCGACACTCGGAACTCAAGATATGAATTTTCCAATTGTTGTCTGAAAATGCAACACTGACGCCATGCAGCGACACTCTATACGATATATCCAAAACTCCTCAATTGGTAAATT
Organism: Vicia villosa; assembly: GCF_029867415.1. Classification (NCBI taxonomy): domain Eukaryota; kingdom Viridiplantae; phylum Streptophyta; class Magnoliopsida; order Fabales; family Fabaceae; genus Vicia; species Vicia villosa. The sequence goes on along the minus strand of NC_081186.1, from coordinate 117,615,198 downwards.
CAATTCTTAAAATTACTCCTCAACAAACCTTCTAATTATTCCTTCGATCCATTCAACACTGACACTGACATCCCGTGCAGTACCAATAAACAAGTATAGTTATAAGAACAAGAGTAACCGTAACCCCACCTCTTTCCAATGTCATCCTGTCACAATTAAATATGTTACAGCTGCTGCAACTATTTTTATAACAAAGTTCATCTCGTTAGCTTTCCGACGCTTCAAACGGAACTCAATTCGGATGTCCAGAACTCCAGTTATGAATTTTCGAAGTTCTGCAGTTATTCAGCAATTTTCCTGCGTTTTGCTTACGAAAATCTCACTCTAAAACTCATTCTCTTCAACTCGATCACATTCCAAACAGCCCCTTATCATATCTCTTTACTTCCAAACATTCTTACAACTTGAGAAACACATTCCATCACCGAAATTTGTTTTCTGAAACGTCACGACAAAAATCCTCTCTGCAAACTTGCAACTGAACCTCTTCCGAGACGCAAAGCTACTCAACTGACAACTTTGCAGTACACCAGCAGAGCTGATACATTGCAATTTTCTAATTTTTCCTCTTCTACAAATAATCATCAATTACATCTATTCATTCTCCTTCAGGATGCTCCAACTTAATTACCAACCAAGTCCTAATTCCAAGTCACCCTCGATTCGGAAAACAACAACTCCAACAATGCTTGCACTGTTGCCAACAACAGCCGACTGAATCAATCATCTTACAACTGAAACATAACTGAGAAGCGAAGCTTCTCCCCCACTTATTTCAAACCAACTTCCACAACATACAACCAAGTACCGACAGTGATTCACTCACATGTCGCGTACCAAGGGATAATATGCCGACAGTATTCGACTGTCGTGCAACTCAACTGACTCGACAATTGGCCGGACGGACCGACCTGCTCTGATACCACTATTGTAACACCCTTCTAAACTCCGCGGAAATTAATAAAATAATTCAGAGTAAAACATGAAAACAAGGGTGCCACAATTCAATTTAAAACAATTATCATAAATCGATTGTCATGCTTCACTTAGGGACAAAATTATCAATTTAACAAAATCATGTTTCTACACAACGGAACATTAATCAACAGATAAGCATAACATCATCTATGCAATATCTCACAAAATTAATCCGATAACAACAAAAATAGAGTATCATCATAAACTCTAAACTAGCGTTTCCCCCAGTGTTACAATATCAGAGCATGACACCGACGTTATACTTAAACAAATTGGCCTATGAGCTATCCTCACCAAAGCCAAAGCCGCTACTCGCCAATCTGAAAATGTCAACAGTAAGGGTGAGTCTCATTCAAATTAACAAATGTTATTGAATCATAAATAATAACACAACATAGTTACATCATTCACCCAATTGTTTCATAAACAGACATTCACACAAGTTTCATCATCACAAAACAATCCACCAACACATCATCAATATTTATAACACTGGAATACATCCAATCATGTTATAAAAGTCATGCATATGAATGCAACTGACACTATGCATGTGGTACCAACATCATCAAATGGGAATAACCCATGACCGATCCAACATCATCAAGATACGGCCCTGCCAGCACAGATTCCACACAATGGGAATCATGCCCTTCACTGATCCAACACATCATCATGGATACAGCATCAACAATGAATATGAATGAATGCAAACATATATGAAACATACTTATACCATCGTCTAGTCTATGAGTAACATCATCTAATACTCAAATCATCATCATCATCATCATCAAAGTATGTTTATATACATTAGCATCATTCAAATACAATCAATCAATCATCATCATCATCATTAAAGAACATACATGTATTCACGTCAATCATCATCATCAATAAGAAATAACATACATGTATCCACATCATTCCAAAAACAATCATCACCTAATAATGTTTTTCAAAACAACATCTTATATTGTCACATTTCATCATATATGTCCACAATACGTCATTCATCAAACTAACAAAATATTCACATCATACTCATATCCTCGCATAGGACGTCTCATAAGCTTCTTCATACAATTCAAACAAATCGTCATACGACTCATATTTTAAACACAGCATACATCGTCATGTCTTATCATATATATCCACAACACGTCATACATCAAAACAAGCAAATGATGATAAAATAAATTCAAGATGCTGCTCATTTCATTATTATAACACAACGAATATTTCATAAGCTCCATCTTGCTCGAAACGGTACTTAAAACAGGCCAACGGTTCAAAAGTTATGCATCTTTAAACTTTCCAAAATCACTAGCAGCACGCGGCGCCATACAATGTTCGCGACGCGCTGCCAGGAAACGACGCCTTCGCGGCGCCAACAAGGGACGCGGCGCGAACTGAGTAAAATAATTTTCCTTAAGCTTTCTGCCAAGCAGTTCGCGGCGCCAACACATGGACGCGGCGCGAACTGGCGATTTCACAGATTCTCAATCGCAAAATGACGGCATACGAACTTGAATCCCAAATTCCCCAACCTTGACCAAATCGATTCAAGTTGATCAAACACCACAAAACAGCCACACAACATATATCATACACACATATAACATATATTATGCATCATCAAACATCATACAACACCAAATTCATGGAGATTCATCAAAACAGATAATTATCAACAAACATCCCCAAAATCCCAACTCTATCATACGACTCAATTGACATGAAATAATATATCTATATCAGTCCTATTATCCATAACCCGATAATAGATGTTAATCGGAAGAGTCCCCCCTTACCTTAGCCAAGAATCTGGACTTTTCCCCTTCTTCTTCATCAAACCCGTAAGCCCTTTTCCCTCAAATTCAGCAAGAATCTCCCATCTTCAAACTCGCTTATATCCCTCATCGAGAACCTCCCTGACACGAATTAATATATCAAATCGAAGGAAATTTCGTGTAGAATCCGAATCCTCGAGAATTACCTGATTTGGAGTTACGAGCCGAGAGTTATGACCCATTTTGTGAAGGCTGCACCATGAATACGAAAATGGCTTTTGTATATGAGTTCTTCTTCTCTCCCTCTTAGGTCTTTCTCCTCTCTTTCTCAATTTTCTCTTATTTTCTTGTTTTATCAAAACATAACATAATTTAGTAATGGGCTTCTTCACACTAACACCCCCACATTACTAACTCCACCAATGGCCCAACACTACATTTTATTATTTCTTCCCCACATAATTCCAATAAAATGCTAATTCAAATTAATTAATTTAAAACTTAATTAAATTAATTAAATAATAAATTTTGGGATGTTACAACTACCTTCCTCAAAGAAGACCACAGCCCAAACTGAGTTCATTTTTTAGTGTTTACACTAAGAATGAAAGAAGAGTTAGTACTTCAACTCCACACACACACTTCTATTTATAGCGGGTGCAAGGCAGAGGGAAATTTTATTGTTAATTATTAATAAATTAAATAATAATTGGAAACTTTGTAACAATAAAATATCATTTCATTGAAATATGTTAACAACATTTAATTGAAAGGTACATATATGCTAAGAGCATTTCATTGAACGGTACAGAAGTTACTGAAATGAAATAGAAACTGTAGCGTCTAGGATATAACAACGGTTAAAACAATGTCTTCTCTGTCCTCCATCATTAGAGTGCATTGGATGTCGTCTTCCATAGTCTCCCACCAACGTTGCCTTTCGAGAAAAACACCTCCCCTTGTTCGAAGTCTCTTGATAGATCTGATTTGTTCGCCTGGACTGCACTCCCCGTCCAAAAACCTAAGGATGTTTCTCTTAAGCTGGTCCATGGTTTGGATATTCAAAAACATCACCTGCATGGGAGGTTTGACGGCAGAGAAGATAACGTATCAGTTCCTTCTACGAACGTCCGGTTGATAGACCAGACGCCTCACAGGTGGTGGAGGCTCAGAAGTCCGGTGCGAGCTATCTGGCCTTATTCGAGATCTCATTTTTCAGTGTGGGTACTGATGCGCACGAAACCCTAATTTATAGAGGCATGGACGTCTTGCCTTAGGTCCATTTCTTCATTAGGGTTTCATCTAGGGTTTTGCATGCAGGTCAATAAACGAAAACCCTAATTTTGAAAAAAAAAGGGGTCCTTCTAATGCGCCATTCCATTTGGCACATTAGTGTTTTTTATTTCCTGCAAGTCGCCATTTCATTTGGCGCATAAGAAGGATTTTTTTAAAAAAAGCCAAATGGAATGGCGCATATGTTGTTGGTGTGGACCACTCCTGGTCCCACATGGTCCCCACCTGCATGCGTCTGAAAACAGTTACTGTTAACTAGCATGCGCCTGCAGCAATTGCTGAAGCGATTCCTGAAAGGAGTTACTGTTAACCAGCATACGCATGCAACAATTTCTGATACGATTCCTGATAAGATTCATGATAAGATTCCTGCCAGGATTCCTCCTACTCCTGCATGCATGCTACCCGAACTGTCACCTAGATCTGAGCTGCATGCATGACACCATGCCTTGTCACCGAAAGTTTGACTGCATGCATGCCAACAATTTCTGCAGAAGCAACACCTAGCACTTATGGATGTGTTGACATGTCCAGCATGCAGGATGTTACCGTTTTTTGCCTCATGAATATATAAAGCACTTAGAATTCTGGCGAAACCTCACCATTATCACTCATCTACTCTAACAACAATCCTTTTGCAATTAGCTTACGAATTTACAGCCTTCAACCATGTCTCTCCTAACAATGGGCGAAACACACAGAGGAAGCCCCCAGAACATCGCTACCTACGTAAGTATATTAGTATTACTTTAAAATCATGCAACTGTCCCTGATCAACTAACTGATTTTTTTTGCATACATACTATTTTCAGAACGCTCAACGTTTTCGCACTCGTAGTCACTCTACCATCGCTCCGGACGACCGCATTATGCCATACCTGAACGTTGCTGGTTTCGGTCCAATTAGCAGAATCGCCGAGTCTTCTATTGACCACAAGTTTGTTCTTGCGTTGCTAGAACGCTGGAGGCCAGAGACACACACCTTCCATCTTCCAACAGGGGAGTGCACCATCACCCTTGAAGATGTTCATATGCTACTTGGCCTTCCTGTTGACGGTAAGGCAATTAATGGCTGTGTTATGCAGGCGAATTCCTTATGCTTTCAGGCAATTGGGATAGACTTGATAGAAGGAGCAGTTGGTGCTAGGGGGCAAGGTGTTAACCTTAAGAGGTTAAGGACTTATTATGACAATTTTCACTTGAATGATGCGTCTCCCCAAGAGACCATACTGCAGAAAACTAGGTGTTACCTACTATTGCTTATCGGAAACGTTTTGTTCCCAGATAGCACTGGTAACACTGTTAACTTTATGTATCTTCGTTTACTAATGGATTTTACTAGAGTTGGTCTGTACAGCTGGGGGTCTGCAGTTCTGGCTACGGTGTACCAATCACTGTGCAAGAACGCAAGAGCTTAGTCCTGCACATTTTATGGATGCGCCCTGTTGGTGCAGGTGTGGGGGTGGTGGAGGATGCCCATACTGGCCCCGGTTAACAATGGAAGTTGGGACTTTCCGTATGCCCTGAGGTAAGTTTTTAGTATACCATTTTTTCCTTACACATTCTACTCCATTCTAACTAAATTATTATATTTTCGTTGTAGATTTTGTGTGAAAAAAATGGACTTCACACTTAATCCGCGGTCAAATATCACAATGTACCGCACGCTAATTGATCACCTTGGACCCCATCAAGTATTATCTCTAATTCTTTTCTTTTTTTTAAGTATTTTCTATAAATAATTTTTCCCGAAGTAATGTATAACTCTCATGCATGCAGTTCATATGGCGACCGTATCTCGAGTGCGAGTATGAGCCTAGAGCTCAGGATGCAGAAATTTGGACGACAAAGTGTTGCTTAATCCGGTACAACATCATAGAAATGCATCAAAGTGACCGGGTAATGATTCAGTTTGGGATGCGTCAACGGATACCCGACCTTCCAGTTGACTTGGGAGTGTGGCACCTCAGAAGAGTTAACCATCAATGGACACACCAACACTGGAAGGATTTTGCACCCGATCATCGCCAGATGTGGAAGGACCGTCGCCAGTATGTCCTGAACTTCCCCGTTAGTGACCATGAAATGAAACCTTCTCCTGAATACATGAGTTGCTATCGTACAGCCACATCCCCTAACTTGTTTCTTGCAGCTCCGTTCTATTTAATTGATCCCCGTGCACAGAACTACATCTTGCCACAACAACAACAACCGGAAGAGGAACAACAACAACAACAACAAGAACAACAACAACAACTCCGGCAACAACAACGACAACAACAACGCCTACAACAACGCCAACAACAACTCCTACAACAGCAACAACAACAACAACTCTAGGAACAACAACAACTCCAGCAACAACAACAAAATCTTTTCAGTACTCCATCCCGTTCCGCACGCAACTTCCGCCAATCGAATATTTTCCAATCCCAATCTCAACCATTACAAGAGTATGAAGACCACCATCATTCCTCGGACCAATATCAGACCCATTCACAGCAATTCGGATTTGGAGCATTTGCAGGGTCCACAAGGGGATTCGGCCAAAACCTAACTCCCGGTTCATCTAGCCTTCATCTTAGTCCCGACGATGGTCCTCATGGTGAATCCTCTTACCGTGGCACCCCCTCCGGCTTCGCAACACCTTCAAACCAATTCGACTTTAATCAAGGTAGTTCTAGTGCTGCTGGATGCTATGAACCCGAAGTCTTTTCCCAACCCACTCCACCACCACGACTAAACACATTTGAGGGAATGGATAACCGACTTTACAACAGCGGTTTTCCGGATAATTATGGGGGCGTCGACGAATTCATAGACAGCGATCCACGCGACATCCCAGTATCAGGCCCCGTGACACAAACCCAACAAGAAGCACAAAGGGGCAGGGGTAGGGGTAGAGCTAGGGAAAGAGGCGGTGTCAATATTCGCGGCGGAATCAACGATCGCGGTAAACGTGTCATTACAAGACCAGGTTGCGGAACGGATGGCTATCTTGGTGATGGACGTCATTGATCATTTTGTTGTATTTTCATTAATCTGTTGTATCGTTTCTCAAATTATTTGTAACCGATGTTTAGTTTTTTAATTATATTGTAATCGATGTTACAATTTCGATTTTCGTTTTCTGCATTACATTTTTAAGACGAAAAAAATATTTTACAATTTTATTTATGTATATATCTTAACAAATAAAAATAAAATAGGATTTTTAAAAATAAATATTTTCATAAATCTTAACTAAAATAAATTAAAAAAAAAAGAAAAAAAAAAAGAAAAAAAAAAGGTATTGCCCTTATGCGCCAAATGGTTTGGCATCTAGGGCAAAACCCTAGACTTATGCGCCATTCCATTTGGCGCAAGCTTTAGGAAGTTTAGGGTTAACCATTTCATTTGGCGCATGCATCCCTAATTAACACCTATACGCCATTTCATTTGGCGCATTCAGTTAACTGAAATCCCAAACCTAGACAGTTTGGTAAATACCCCGAAAACATGGTTTTTTTGTATTTTTTTTATTAAACCTAGTTATTTAAATTTTTTTTCCAAATACGATACCATCACACTAGCATTAAAGGCTTTAGGTGTTAAAACAATGTCAATGGTCAACATAAAAATGTGAAAGGATTTAGGCAAGATGGAGGCATTTACAAGTCAATAGCTATGTATTTAAGAACTCTTACAAACACATCCCAAATATGGGAGAGGAATTGCAGAAGAATCATGCAAAGAATAGTCAATGGAACCACACAATTACCAAACTAGTTGCTAGAAACTACATCGCTAAGTATCGGAGCCTTAAGGTTATATACATACATGACACCAATTGTGGAGCTATGATCAAGATAAAAGCTTCATGAACATATTAATATGACAGTAGAGAAGTCAAGTATGCATTAAGTTGAAATTAAGTCACATTGTACGAGCAAAACAAAATACGGGACAACGGCGAATTTACACATGGAATGCTCGAAAGGTCGAACCAAAATCGCACGAACATGCTACAGTACTCACCAATTATCAACACAACCACATATAAAATGGGCATCAACTAAATCGTGTTTTATAGCACATTTGGAAATCCGGGCAGCATAGAGATAACACACGAAATTAATTGGAAACTTGAATTAGGATCGTCGAAGCTTGATACCAATAACCAACAAATGTCCAATTACGAATGAACATGTACCATGCAATAACTAAAATGCACTTTACGAGCTACTTGCATATTCCGGGCAGCAACTTCTGTATATCGATGTTCCTCGAAAACAACCGGAATTTAACATTTATCGCACGAGAGAGTTGAACATCAATACTTGGAGTATTGCTCGAAATTCGCAAGTAGCGTAAACAAATAAATGGTACTGGTACTTCAATTTCCAATTCGGAATAAGAAAACAATTACGCGTAGAAATTCTTTAACTATTTTGATTTAATTCCGACACAAATGTTTGAGCAAGTTTTAACGAGAAGACGTATCAAAATCAAATTACAACGCATAAACTCAACAATTATGAACAAAAGCAACTCAACCAATTCCGAATTTAGGCATTGTGACAAAGTGAATTCAAGAATTATCTAAATCAAACGATATCAATTCATCACTAAAGTCTCTTAAACATTTCATCGAACACTTAGACTACAAACAAATGTCCACAAGTTCAATTCTCAACAATTTCAAACTCTAGTCAAGAATTTACTAAATCAACAAATAAACACCACAAGAAGCCGTTAACTCAAGAGAAGGTTCAAGAATTGTTACCTAAGTGAAGATTGGATGAGAAATCCTTGCGAAGTAGAACGAATCCGCGAAGCCTTGCGATTGGAGGGAGTATGTACGCGTGGAGGGAGCTTGCCGGAGGTGTACAACAGCGGTGGCAGTATGGTTCTGGGACAGAGGAGGTCGCTAAAGAGAAAGGAGGTCCGAGCTCGAGTGAGGAGGGAATTTTGGTCTTGTTTTGTTGTGTAGTTCTTGCAGGGGAAAGACGAGACGGAATCGTGAGTGAAAGATGTGGAGGGAGTGAGACGAAGACGACGGAGGGAGTGAGAGCGAGGAAGAAGAGAGTGAGAGCGAGGAAGAAGAAGATGTACGGAGGGAGTTTTTGTGTTTATGAAAAATAGCGCGTTTTAGTTTTATGAAATATAAATTTTAAAATGGGCTACCAGAGCGCTTTTCAAAAGCGCTTTCATACACCACCTATACCAGCGCTTTAATACTAAAAGCGCTTTCGTAACACCCCCTATAAGAGCGCTTTCAAAAGCGCTTTCATAACGCAACCTATAAGAGCGCTTCATAAAAACGCTTTCATAACACCCCCTATAAGAGCGCTTTTAAAAAACGCTTTCATTACCCCCTCCTATAAGAGCGCTTTTTTTACGTGTTTTTTAATTTTTTTTTTAGCGAAACCTACGAAAGCGTTTTTGCCCAAAAACGCTTTCGTAGGTGTGCTGCTAAAAGCCAAATTTGGCGCATACACCGATTTTAATAAGGCTTGCTCCAAAAATGCTTATCCCTTCTCATCATGGATAAATTAATCTAAGGAAAAACTTCATTATTTTAAGAAAAGACTTCTCCACATTAATCTCATAAAGATACCTTTTACTGAAATTCACTCTCAACCCTTAACATAACTCAAAACTCCTCAGGATGGTTTTGATAGCCCACAAAATCTCGAGAAAAGCCTGCCCCAAGATAATTATATAGTCTACGTATTAAAGATGCGACACAACCAAAGGTTTTTTTCTTTACCCACCTCCCTATGGGGGTCACCCCCAACGAAAACCCCATTTTACCCCTGCTTCGGAAATGAACTTCCGAAGTATTTTTTTTTTTTAAATTTTCTCAGACTTCGGAAGTTCATCTCCGAAAACACCAAATGGGGGGTGTTTTCGGAGATGAACTTCCGAAAACACCTTTTTTCAGATTTTGGGGGGTTTCGGAAATGAACTTACGAATTATGCAGAAACTGTGTTTTTTTTTATGATTTTGGAAACAACCTCGTATTTTTAATTAAAGAAAGACGGAAAATAAAATAAGCGATATATAAACAGAAAATACTAATATGATAAGAATAGTGATATATACAAACCGATCCGATCCAAATCCAAATAATAATAGTGTACGAAAGATACAATCCGAAAAAAAAAAAAATAAACCCGACCACTACTGGGTATGCCTAACCCTCTCACCCTGGGCCCTCCTCTGCCGCCTGTATGCCGCTGCACGGCCCGCATCAGTGACGATCATCTCCATCACGGCGACTGCCTCTGGACCGCCCTGATGAACGACACCTCGATCCAACGCGTCCCGCCCAAGCATCTCTATCCGCTGGCAGATCGGCAGGAGATCAATGGCGTGGTCATCCTCGGCCTGCTGGTTCTCCAGGATCTCCTCGTGTGCTGGCCTAGGAGCGCCGGGAGCGTCGGTTGTCAGTAGAGGATGTGACACCCGATAGAACTATGTGACGTACCCCTCCACACTGTGCCAATCCCGGGTGACCCGCATGCGACGATACTCCTCCGGTACCACATGATGCTCCCAATCCTCAAACATGGCAGTGACCTGCACTCTGGTCACTGTGTCGGGAGCAGCCTCAAAGGGTGACCTGGGTATCATCTGCACAAATCCGAACTGCCGCATGCATCGCTCAGGGAGATACCGGACCATGATGGTAGTCCCGCATGCCAACCAGCCAAAATATAGAGATATGCCGTCAAAGGGGACAATCTGAGTGTAGTCGCTGAACGGCCTCCAGGTGACGTCATCGTGCATCGTGCGGTCCAAGTACCCACGGTATGGTCCCACCGCATTGTTCCCCCTCTGGAGAACGTATCTGGTGGCCCTGGGCATGGCGTCAACGTACGCAGGATCGATGTGGAAGCCGTGGATGCGGGAGAAGTAGGAGATGATCCAGCTCTGAAACATTAATAAATACGAAACATAAGTAAATACGAAACACAAATACGACGCCAGCTTCCCCCGTCCCCGTGTCGACGCCAGCTGCGCCGCCCGCTCGCGTCTAGCCGACGCAGTCTGGGTCTCTCTACCCTGTCTGATGCGTGCTAGGTTGTCTGACATGTTCCTGAAAACAATTGAAATCGATTAATATGCGAGACAACATAAAGAACTAAAAAAATTACACTTCTGATACAATTCGGAAGTTCATTTCCGAAACTGGGAATGGAGGTGTTTTCGGAAATGAACTTCCGAAACACCCCTGCGAAGAACTTCTCTGCAACCTCCAATGGCAGACCCCAAAATCCTAAAACATAACTAATTTTATTCATTCTAAACAACCTAAATAGTAGTTTAGAGTTTGACTAATGGATCTAAACAACCTAAACAACTCTAATAGAGATATAATAATGGACCTAAAAATTGAAAAAAAATGCACTAAACTTACCACTAATAGAGTTTGGGATGATTTAGATTGAGATTGGAAGAAGATGTTGGCAATCTCTGATACTTCACACTTGCTTTTTGCAGAAATTTTGAAGAGAGGTTGAGTTTAGAATAGGATTAGGGTTAAATGAATGGGGGAGGGGACTGTTTTGCTTAATCTGCAAAACGCCCAGTATTTCAGAAATGAACTTCCGAAATGCTGTTTTCGGAAATGAACTTCCAAAATAAGACAAATTTTGAGAAAAAAAAGGCGCTTTCGGAGATGCATCTCCGAAAACACCTTTTTCTTGCATTTCGGAAATGCATTTCTGAAGTCAGGGGTAGTTTGGATTTTTCACCAGAGATGGGCTAGAAGGTTGGGAGGTCTATAAAGAAATTTTCCAACCAAATCCTCACTCTCACGAGTAGGAATAAGACTCTTACCAACAGTACAAGAATCCACCATTATAATTTTTTTGTTTTCACCATAAAAGACATAACATTAGTATTTCCTAAGAGTAAAAGTTAAGAAGGTATTTTTTTTTCCGAGACTATAAAGCGCATTTATGGGTTATGTATGCAGGATATTAAATAGCATTGCTCTTGACGTTATGCTAAAGGACAGGGGTGATCGTGGTGCGGTTTGGGCGGTTTTGACGAAAAAAATCATCCGAACCGCAAGAGAAAAAATCGTGCGGTTTAGTTTGGTTCGGTTGGCTTTTAAAAAAAATCCGAACCAAACCAAACCAAACTAATGCGGTTTGGTTCGGTTCGGTTGGTTCGGTTTTTTACAAATATTTTATTGAACAATACATACATATAGATGACAACATAACTTTGTATTTAGACATTCATACACTATCAAATAACAACAAAACTCGTCATGTTGTGACAACAACTTTCTATTTAATATGTAAAAATTAAATTAGACAAAAGTTAAATAATAAACATAAAATAATGGTATAAAACAATATAAAAATTATTAGAAATGAAACAAAAAAATAGAAGAGAGGAGAGATTAGTGAAGGTGAAAAAGAAAAAACTAAAGAGTTGAGAGATTAGAGAAGAAGATGTGTGATAAAAATGAAACTGAAATAGGGAACATTTGCATAAAAATAAGAAGGTAAAAAAGAAAGAATATAAGAGAGTAGAGATTATAGAAAAAGAGGGAAGCTGTATGTGGCAAAGAAGGCGCGATAATACTATTAGAGATTTGAAAAGATCTGGACTAAAATCATATGTGTAAGGACGAGAAAATTGTTCTTAATCATAAGGCTAAGGTATAATACATTTAAGTTTGGGTTGGATGTGAGTTAAGTAAAAGTTAGGTTGTAACATAATGCGGTTTGATTCGGTTTGGTTCGGTTTACAAAATACAAACCACAAACCGAACCGAACCGTGCGGTTTTATTAAAAGATGACCCAAACTAATCCGAACTAAATGTGGTTTTTTGCGGTTTCGGTTTGGTTTGATTTAGTTTGCGGTTTTCTATTGGGTTGGTTTGGTTTTGAGCACCCCTACTAAAGGATAACAGAATTTTTCTTTTCATCAAAACATTATATATTTTTAAATTTTGTTAGTAATGTAATTGAATTACATATTCAATCATTTTTCAAATTTGAAAAGCATGTCACGTCACTTGTGTTGCATATTCATTCACTCCAACATGCAATATAAACGGGATGGAACGCGCAGAAGAAAGAAAAAGTGTCCCTGTCAACTTTTAAAAGGAAATATCATTGAGTAATTATTGACCAATATGCATTTTTTTTTGTGTGTTTCATGCCAATTTATGTCAAATAAATAAAGAGTTGTTACCCAAGAGAGTTTAATCAGAAGTCTTGGGTTCGATCCGTATTCAGAACACATAACAGTGTTAATTCTTTTTAAAAAAAAAATTAATTATTTATATGGTTTTACACGATTTGAAAGATTAGTCTTTACAGTTGTGCGGAGAGAATATCTCGATTTATATATATATAAAAAATAAGGGTCTTGCTAATCAGTGTTTTCAAGGCAATGGTTAAGTATTCCAAAAAAAAAACTATTTTATAGAAAATTTTATATTTCAATTTTCGAGACATTAAATATGCAGATTATCGAGATAAATTTACTATTTTTGAATGCTTAACTATTGCTCTGAAGGCACTAGTTAGCATTTCTCAAAAAATAAAGAGTTGTTGGGTATATTTGCATTGGTTGACTTGACTTGATTTATGAGTGGTGTTGACAAAATCCAAGACTCAAATGGACTCTCCAACAAGTGGCCCTTAAAATCTATACTTTACTTCTTTATTAAACATTTTAATGAATAATAAATTAAACCTCTCTATACAGAAAGGTGCTTAAATTCCATGATCATTTCTTTTCCCCACTCTCTTAATCAAAATATTAGTTAAAAATTACACTATCATCTCTTGAGATACATTTTCTCCATCTCTTATGTTAAATTCTATATTTCTTTTTGTTAAAACATTTTTGTATATTTTAATATAATTAAATATTTGTGCATATTAATTATTTTTGTCTATTTCTAATTCACAATATCATTAACAGCATATTATAAATTATTAAATATTACAAGATAAAATATAAATATTAAATTTCTTCAAATATTAAAATATTGACAAATTATTAAATTTAATAAAATACTATATTTCATAAAAAAATATTATTAATTAAGCTAATTATTAAGGACATCTGAAGTTGTAAAAAAGAAATTTTGATTTTTTTATATGATGGTTGGGTGCTTTTACACTATGTTTGGTACGTGTGATTTATCGACGAGAGAGGTAGAGGCGAGAGAAAGAGGATAGAAATGGAACAGTTCGCTTGTTTGGTGCACGCAAGAAACAGAGAAGAGAGAGCAAATAGCAGTGGGTCCAACATTTTTATTCTTTTGCGCAAAACAGCGAAGAAAGGGTGAGAGGTTATATGAATTTTATATAATTTCATTTCTGCCCTTCTTGCCAAAATAACAATTCAGTTGCATCAACCAATCTATGAAATTAAATACAAAACAATAATAAACTTCAAGTTTTTTAACTTAACTTCAACTAATATACAGAGAAGCCTTATATCATACATTGCATTATTATGTTATTAAAAAAATTGGAAATTGAGTAAATTAAAATTATGGGAGACTTAACAATTAATTAATTAAATTAAAATAAAGTATTATATTTTCTTAAATAATTATTTAATTAATTAATTAATTATTAATTATCTAAATTAATATAACAAAAAAAATGAAATTTAATTTTTAATCCATACTTTTCAAATCAAAGATATTTTCGTACTTTCATATTTAATAAACATTTCTCTCTCCTATTTCTTTTATCTTTCTCTTACATTTGGATTCTCTCGTGTTTCATATTTCCTTCTGCTCATTCTACTTCAATCTAAGCCTTTAGATTTATCTATTGATAAGGAAGAGAAAAAGGTAAAAATAGTTTAAACCATTTGATTTACATCTAATGATTGCACAGGAGAGGAAGCTGCAGAAAGAATGCAGGAGGGGATCCATATCCCTTTTTCTTATAACAAGCAATATTTCAAATTCATTCAACTTCTTACTTATTTCTCTCTTCTTTCATTCTCTCAGATGTTTAATTTAAGTTTAAAAAAATGGTAGTGTAATTTAATCATCTTATATAAAATAATAAAAGTAATTTATACTAAATTTAAAGAAGATTGTTGAGTTTGACTTCTATATGCTCCAATATGTCAAAACACATTATTTGGAGAATGATTCCCTCAAAGTACTGCATTTTAGGACGGCGAATTATGCCTTCATCAATTAATCAAATTTTCTAACATGGTAACCATTGAAAGACCCAAATTATGTTTTAACTCCTAAAAGAAGGCCCATTTTAGTGCACTCAATATTAGGCCCACCCTTATATCTTCTTTTAAACTCTTGATAAAAATTTAAAAATGCCTTCAATTTTTAGAGATATTTTTCTTTAGACGCATTCTTTTTACGTAAAATTAAAGGCAAATGAGCGAGTCACCTATTTTATATACTTAATTTTAGAGATGCATATTCTAATATTTTTTTTTATGAAAAAAATTATATTTTCGATTATGCATATTCAAAAACTTTCATGTTGTGTTTTTCTTAACTCAGTATTAGATGTATCCGGTTAGACAAATCTAATATTCATGCATTAGCAATTCAACAAATATGTAAATATCAACAATCTCCATATTGAAAAAATAATTAAAATAAAATTATAAAATTTTGAAAATACAACTAAAAATCAAATTAAGAGTCTAGAAATTTTTTCGAATTGTTTTTTTCAAAAAAAATGAAAACAAAAATAAATAAAATAAAATAGAAAAATAAGGAATTTAGAGTTTTTAGGGTGATGTCCCATATTTTGTTCTAAAATATGAGAATATGGGACTTTGATCCATGAAATTTTTCTGATGAAATGACTCAGTAAAATTTTGATTCAAATTCGATTTTTCAGAAAATCGATTTTTTTACTCTAGGCCACATAAAGGCCAGAAATGCAGGAATTCAAGGGGTGGAATGCGGGGATACAATTTCTATGACTCTAACATTGGTTAAAATCGACAGAGATTTTCCGGCAACTGCGTCAATTTCAATGAAGAACGTGTAGCAAATGGGGGACATGAGTGTTTTCGGAGATGCATCTCCGAATACACCCTAGAAAATTTTGGAGATGTATCTTCGAACCAATATTTGGCAAAAACAGAGTGACTACTTGATTTATGAAGGATGAGGTGATTTAAGGTGCGTCTAGAGATGCATCTCCAAAAAATTTTGAGGGCATTTTTTAGATTTTCAAGGGCGTGGGACAAGGGTAAGAAAAAATTACCCAATACTATGCATGTACGAGATAAGTTTTCGAACAAGTGGGCCTAAAATATAAAATTTTATTTTGGAGAATTTTACCTAACACCTCTAAAATTATAGGGGACTGCTTTTTCCACCCTTATGTGTGTATCCCACACCTTTTATAATTTGAAAATGCCATTCATGTATTTGGAGATGCATCTACGGACGCACCCTAAATCACACCAGAATGAGCTATTATGAGATCCACCATATTTAAAACAAAATATAGTCAGGAGATGCATCTCTGTACGTTATTTAGGTGTATCTTGAGATACATCTCCAAAATGTTCCATGAATGATTTTAGAACAACACCATTGTCCCAACATTGTATTTTCTAAGGCCAAGTTATATTAAAATGAAATGAAAGTAAAAATTCATAGATTAATAGAGTAAATCCAAAGAGTAGTAACCTTACATAACATTTATCCGAAAATATAAAAAAATAATACATCCAAACATAAACTATTGAGCATGACTAACCACATGCCTTCTCCTTTACCTGTACTGCACGACATTCCTTAAATAGGCAAATCATATTCTCCAAGAGGGCTAACTGGGGACTTCCATCCTCAAAGAGTCTTTCCTCTATGCATGTTCTACCCATCTCCACAACAGAGTGATAGACCGCCAACACGCTATTGGTGTGGTCGTCCATAGCCTCAAGTAACTCCTAATTATCTAGCATAGGTGGTCTTCCAATAATGTCTGGTGTCATGATAGGGCGTGACGCCTTATAGAACCATGCCATGTAGCCATCAAATACAACCCACTAGAAAGGAACTAGCACCCAACGATAATCCTCAGGTACCAAGTGACTCTCAAAATCATCTAGTATCGCACCAAAATCTCTGCAGCGGGCGCCGGGAGGAGTAAACTCATAGGGAAGTCTTGGAATAATCTACAAATAGGCAAAGACAAGTGAATTATGAAAATACTAGTAATAATAAATTACCATAAGTTGCGTGTAACTCGCTGTCATCTGCTTTGTCTTCCAAAGACAACCCTCGCCCAGCTTCAAGTATAGGTAGACCAAACAGGCACCCCCTAGTTGTACTCGTCAATTATAGTCAGGTCGATAATGTACTTAAGGTATACTACATCAATATAGGTATCACTTTTGTCTATAAACATGGACGTGTCAACACCTCAATGCACACTGCCGGTGGTACCCGTCCCAGCTTGCATATCATCACCTTCGGTATCTAGGGCCCACTGCCGATGTTCTTTATAAAGCTTTTCCAAAAAAACAAAATCTTGCATTAGCATATCTTGTGTTAGAGGCCTCCTGTACGGCCTTAACAATGTTAACCCCCAAATGAGTCACCATTATAATGCCGACTTCCTCTCGTCTGATCCTTCCATGGTCCAATAATCTCCCCTTGATGGGAAGATGCAGCAGGCATGAGACGTCATCCAAGGTGATGGTCATCTTTCTTATAGGAAGGTGGAAAGATGATGTCTCTAAATGCCACATCTCTCAAAAGTCGCTTGCATGTCGTGGTTTATGGTCATGTACGCAAAAGCACATACATCGACACGACCAGAATAACAAATAACATAACAAACCAAGCGGTAGTGGTTTGTTCCAAATCTAATATCTTCCTACTGTGGTTTACTAATTTCAAACACACACGCTCTTGTAAAAAGAAAATATCACCACCAACATTGATTTAATTAGTTAAAAACATATGTATTGCAAGATAAAATAAATATACTTCTCCTTGCCAGACATGCCTAGCTGCATGATATGCATAGAGATTAAGTAATGAGGTGTAAAATGGGCCTCCTGGGTAACTCTCTAAAGAGGAATCAGTAAGGGAATCGTCATGGGATTCAGGAACTTCAGGTTTTTCTTCATCATCTAGGGACTTGTGGCTCTGTGAAGTAGACGCATAAGAGAGGTGGCTACGAGAACCAGGCGATTAGGAACATCATAGATGCGAACCATCAAATGAGTTATCATCAACTCGTGGCTCTTGGTTCTACTTGCGGCCCTCTTGAACGTCGTATTGACGTGGTTTGGGACACATACCCAAGCCAAATTTAAGTCAGTGTTATAGTTTCAGTATCCTCTAGTTTCTTCTTGTTCGAAAGGATATCCTTTAAGAATTCAGCATAGGTAGGCTTTTGGGATATATTCTTGGTGAAAGGCACATTAATGTGGAGCTTTTTCAGAAGATATACAAATTTCTTAAATTTGACTTCTATCTTTGCCTTTGTAAACTTTTGCGGAAATGGGATTGGTGGCTTATAGGGAGGAATAACAACATATGGTTTTGCCTTATCTTCCTCTTCAATAATCTCCTTTTCAAGTGGTGTGAGCTCAATCTCTTTCACTTCCTTAATTTTACACCAGGCCTCTACACTTGTTTACAACTCTTAGTTTTTACATCGTTTATATGTCACTTGGGATTTTGTTTAGGCTGTCCCTAAAAGGATCCACGAGGAACAAACAAAAAAGCATGTTGCCGTGAAATTGGGAAATTTGAACCTCCGTCATTTTGTTATGGTTAGAAATGGACTCTATCTTAGTGGTTAACTGCCTAAGAACCTCATCAGTGTGGAGATTTTTGTTCTTAAATTCTTCATTTTGACAAGTTTAAGTTGCTGCAAAATTTTGGTCCCATGGAAGGTTGGGGGTTATTATTCTTGTAAGAAAATTTGGGATGATCTCTCCACCATGGGTTGTATGTATATGAGTACGGATTACCATGCTAATTATTATTAGGATAGTTAATACTATTATTTTTGTATTAATACTATTTTAATAGTAAATAACATGAGTTAATGAGTTAGATGAATTATTGGGCCTAAGTTGGCATTAGTAAGTGGGGAGTGTTGATTAGAGCCCATTAGTAATTAGGAAGATAGTAAGAGTTTCACAAAACAAGGGTTTTAGAGAAGAATAGAATTAGAACTCATTTTTGGGGATTTTAGTGAAAGAAGAGAAGAGAGAAGAGAAGAGGAGAATCTCAAGGTTGAAGATAGAGTTGACTTCAATCCAAAACCTAAGGTATGGGTGGGATTCTTTCATTCTAAAGGGATGTATGATGATGTTTAGGGTGGGTTGGATTGTATATTGAACCATGGATTATCTCTGTGTAGAACTTTAGGGTTTATGATGAAAATGCATGAAATCTTTGATTGAAAATGTGTTTTGATTGATGTTTGATAATAGATGATGATAGATTTCGTGTTTATACATGTTTAATTTTTAATTTGAATGAGTCTTGGGTGAGGGAAGGGTGATTACGCAGGTCTGTTGCTGCTATCATTTTTCTGCATAATCGCGCTTCCGCTAAGCGGGCTCGGGCTCGCTAAGCGGATGCTGTTTCATTTTGAAAAATAAAAAGGCTCGCTAAGCGGAGCCAGTTTCGTAAAAAGTTTCTGACACGCGCCGCTTGAAGCGCGCTTGTTGAATTTCAATGAGCATAAGAGCGCTTGAGGCCGCTAAGCGGACCTTGTTTTACAAAACTTGTCCAAACTTTGAAATGATGTATCTTTTGACCCGTAAGTCCTTTTTGTATGCCGTTTGAACCTCCGTGAAGCTGTAATTGATTTCTTTCCATTGTATATGCTTTGATTATCTTCGGGAACTCTTGTGAATCCTTTTCTTGAATTAGATTGTTGTATGATGTAATTGTTGTTGTGAGATGAATTGTTGTTGTATGATAATGCAACATGGTGACGTGATAATGACGTGATGCATTCTTATGAATGATGGTGATTTTGTTGTTGTTGAAGTTCGACATTATATTGATGATGTTTGATGGTGATTTTGAGTGATGTTGTGACGTATTGTTCATGTTGCATGTGTTGTGTTGGTGTGGATGTTGCATTCATTGTGTCACATCATTTTGCATAAGCGACTGTGGCCTTTTGGAAAAAGCGACAGTGGCCTTATTGGAAAATAGTGACGGTGTGCCCAATGGAAAAATTGAGACGGTGGGAGTTTTACTCCAAATTGGTACCACATGCATTTGCATAAGTCGAGACGCATTTGAATGGCATTTGATGTTATGCTCAATATGTGTTTGTATGATGTGGTGATGGGGTGTTGTTGAGATGTGATAATGAGATGTTTTCTAGATGTATTGGTGTTATATTTGTGATTAGAATATGATGTTATACTTGTTTGTTGACAATCTTACCGTATTACTAGATGTTTAGAGAATTGAACTGTATAACATGCTATGTGATGAGAAGTGGTGATATATGTATGATCTTTACTATGCTTTGAATATTATCATACATTTCTTTATAATGAATGATATCTCACCCCTTCTGTTTGAATGTTACCCTTTGTTGGTAACGTGCAGGTAATGTAGTGGAGTAGTCGTATACCTATTATCTCATGTCGGTGTGTCTATGCTCTGATACGTAGCACTCGGGGAACGTCTAGTTTGCTTTGATGATGTCGAGTCTTATTGTTGTTGTCTTGCCGTTTCTTGTATTATGTTTGGATATGGTTACCTCTTATGGATTATGTTGTTACATCCCATAGAGATATGTTGAATTCTTAGTCGCCCATGTTTGGCATGCATGACTTGGATATTGTTGTCGATGTTGTTCCTCTACGATATTATAGATATATGACTTTTGATGACTAATGGATTAAGTTTCCCTCCTTTGTACTTGCTATGTATCTGTCTATGTGAACATGTGTTTGTGATTTGTTTTAGACGCAATTGTGACGCCTCAGATGAGTTGTGTGTTTTAAGACTTTTATACTCTGATTTCTGTTTATAATTACCGAGTAGATTTGGGGTGTTACAAATAGCCATCTGCATCAACAACAGTATCTTCTTGGAAATGCTTGGGGAAGAATTTCGAGCATTTTCGGTTTTTCATACAGGGTGAATTCATCCGCGATGGACCGCAAGGACCGTGCATCATGTGTGCCGAGACCAATTTGTACAATGTTGGATGTACATTGGGGTCCGGAATTTCAACACAAATGATTTTATCTATGTCAGATGGTGTTGGATATTTGCTCTGTGGGTGTAAAAAGACTAATATGTGAGCATGTGGCAATCCTCTTTTTTGAAATTCAATCGTGTACATAATTGTAAAGAAACAACACATGTTAAATTAGTTTGCATTGTCATAACCAAAGAGTGTGCATATTCAAATAAATAGTAGTGGGAAAGAATCATTACATGCAATAACCTTCCCGAGCCCGTGGCGTTTGGTTATATCAGTCATGAGCTCGTCAAATTTTATTTTGAATACTTTGGTTATGAGATCAGGTTTATCATGTGGCTTTAAGTTAGTGCCGGACAAGGCACGTTTTATCTCCGGCCAAGCAGGATTGCAAGTAAACGTAACAAACAAATATGGGAAGCCTAACTTACTTGAAATGGCCATACCATCAAAATATAGTTGATCTATGTACCGCTTGCTCCCAACAAAAGTGGATGGCAAAACTACCCTTTTTCCTCGCTTTGGTGCTGTATTCGCTTGAGTACCGTTAGTTTGATCGTTCAAGTGGTTATATTTTCCAACTCATAACTTGGATTTGTTAGTCCTCAACCAATTGAGACGTTCAAACTCCATCATTGCAAATCCATCGACCAAGAATTGTTGAAAAAGCCGTCTTGAGTGAAGCAGTGTCATTTCCTCAGATTTCCGCTCCTGCAACCGGAAACACAACCAATCTTTGATGGATTGACAATTTTTCCTGGTAACCTCAACTTCATGTTCATACCTGTGCAGTATATTTTTCCTATATCTATCCTCCCCATAAACAAAAATGAGAGGGTATTGGTAGGCTAAGTAAGCAGGATGAAATTCAGTAATTTGTTGCAAATGGCCATCAATGTCTCCAATAATTAGAGTAGCTACCTCTAACACAGTTGGTGTATTATATACACGGCCATCTTCATCCCTATCACTGATCAGTCGTATCTTCAAGTCTAAGAATACATTTCCTCTCAAGATATCTCTTACCATTCGAAATGCCTTTGCATGAGGATTCCATTCGTCCAACATATCCTTTAACTTACGAACAATATCCCTGCTGAGAACATCATTGTCCCTGCAAAAATATGTCATTGTTATTATAATGCAAATGCTTTAGGTTGGTCATTGATACTTTTCAGAATGAGTACAATTACCTGAAACATTTCATTCTGTTATTTACTTCATTGTCAGTGTCAAATATATATAGTTGAGCATATTGGGGAGGTTGTACAACTTTCGGCATTAACGTCCTTATTCGATGACATGTTTGACCGTGTAGTTGTAAAGTAGGTGGTCCTCCTTTATTAGCAATGGTATCGTCGAATTTCATCCCAAGAGAAGTAAATGAAAACATGGGGTTGTAAGTGCGAAGGTTGCTTTGGTAGTTTTTACTCTCTGCACTGGTTCTACTATGTAGAAGATGTTGCAGCAGTGGGGGGAATTTAAAAGTAATGGAAATACAACTTTTCCACTCCTACAACACCGGTGGAACTTAAGAACAGTTGTATGCCGTGATTTGTCTTTGCGTTCCTGATACCACATGGAGGCATGACAAAATGGGCAATCCCAAACTCGATCTCCTATGTCAGAGTATTCTGTACCGACAATTACAAATATATCAAAAATAGATATATCAAAATTTAAATATAGACAAACAATGAGAACGAAAGCATACGTTCTAAAAGGGAGTCCACAGGATCATCATTCTGAATGCTTTCATCATCATCATCAGAAGAATCTCCCAAGTTCATGTCATCTTCGGAGTTAGAGTCCGTATCATATGTGTAATTGGCAGTGGTGTCAATATGCACTATTACATTGAGTGTGTTGCTGCATGCATTGGAAGTAGAAGCATGGTCAGTGTTACAAGAAGGGGGAATGGTTTGGTTAAAAGTTGTCAGTAGGTTATTGGTAGCAGTGGGAAGTGTTCTCCTCCTTTTTTGAGGCAATTGTCGATGTAAATGTGTATTGGACGGGGCAGTGTTAATCTGGTTAGATAGGTTGGCAGATAGAGGGAGACGGTAATATGATTTCGGTGTTTGAGTGGTGCTTTAAACAGTTTGTTTGATTAAGGGAGAATTTTCTTTGTTTGGGTGATTAGAGACATTGTTCCTGTTAGACAATATGATCCTCCTCTTTATAGTAATTGAAGCAACATTTGAAGATTGTCCTGATTCAAGGCCAGTAGAAAAAGCAGTTCCAGGTGATAAATGGTTTGGACCCATGGAACTACCACTGCGTTGTGCATATGTTTGGTTATGCATGGGGGATGAAACTGGTTGTAGCATGATAGTCGACCTTTTTCCTGTCCAATTTTTATGCAAGCGTCGCCGCTGAGCTAATATAAATTTTCTTCTCCGTCTAGCAATTTTTGCAGTAGCAGTTGTTGTTGAAGTAGAGTTGGACTCCATGGTTGAAAAAGAGAGCCAAAACTGTTCTATATAAGAGTTAATCAAATTGGGTTAGAAAACGGTGGAAAGTGTACGTATGTCCAAGGAGGAGCTAAGTGAAGATTTAGCTAATGCTGTATTTGCCTTTGTGACTTCAAAAGTTGTATTGTATGGTGGTGTGAAAGAGTAATAAAAAAAAGAGAGGGTAATTTGAAATTTTAAAGTTTTCCGCAAAATGTATTCCTCTATGTTCTATTTTTTGAATCTTCTGTTTGTACTGTTTGAGGGAAATTCAAATATTATTATTAATTATTATTATTATTATTAGCTTCCATGAGTCTCCTCACGCAACAATGAGTAAGTTGGGGGTGATGTTGTGCTGTGAAGAGTCACTGGAAAGCACAATAGCAGGTGACCTGACAGCTATGTTGTCCATAGGATGGCGGCAATATTACATATAGGAATGATATTACAAAAATCATGTGAACTTTTACCTGACAGAGTTGAAAAGGTGATGTTGGAGTTGTTATTAAAATGACTCCACAAAACTTTATGAAAGTATATATAATAGATAAAAATATATGTAAAAGGTTCCGATAGTGTTATTTATTTACGTTTAATCATTCTTAGTTAAAGTTGAAAGTGATGATAGCCATATTAGAAGAAAAGTTATTTTTTATTATTTGTTATTTAAATTAATACTAAATTAAAAAGTAAAAACTAAAGTGATTAATGAAGCAACTCTCATATATTTATGATTATTTGCTATGCACTTTGTTGAGTAACATTTTCAACAATCTCATTTAGGGTGATTATGACTATTAGATAATAGGAGAGGAAAGGTTATAACCAAAAATGCATGCACCTGATGCTAATGTTGTACACATTAATATAAGATCATTTGTTATTTATAAAGAGCACCGAGTGATATATAATGATCAAGCATAGTGAAAGGTTCAAATAAAAAAAAGCAAGACATAGAGAGAAGGGTACAAAGTTAAAACACACAGTTACTGTTTGCGAAAGAAATTCTTCACTCAGTCAAGAAAATGCTACAATTATCCTGTCTAACCTTTGTAACAAATACGGATTTAGAAGGAATATATAAAGATAGAGTATTTAGGAATTAATATTACAACATACATGCAAAGATAAAGTCATTAGTGAACCAAAATGAGATATCCAATAGTAACATAATATCACATAGTACTGAATAGCGGAAACAAAAACGTTAGACTTAGATTGTATCAAAATAGTAGGACTACAACTATTTGTTGTTCTCCAACTTGATGATCTTTTTCAATTTGGTCGAAGATAGTTCACCGTCACATACAGATGTCGATTCGCTGGAGCCATCATGATTCTGCCTTTTTGCGGTGGGTGTTAGAGGCTCCGGGTTATGTTTGGATGTTATCTCTAGGTCCTGTAAACATAACATAAAATGAAGTTATGAATATCTGTTGTTCTGCCATTTTTGTATACATTACATGTTTTGCTTTTTGAAATTGAATACCGTAAGAACGTCACAATCATCTGCAACATTAGTTTTGGCTTCATCGACACTCTCTTTAATCTGCAAAATACAAACAGAAGATGCGAGTCATGTTTCAAAATCATTATCACACAACTAAATTTGCAATATCTATGCATTTATATTGATTAGTTTCATGATATATACCTGCACTGGGAGTGGTGTTCCGGATGGTTCAGAATTCACGACCTTTAGTGTATAAGGAGAATTAGTTCCAGTATCAACATAGATGATGTAAATATTAAGAAAATGCGAGTTGTGAGTTCAGCAGGCCCGACCCAAGAGGCAGGCAAGCTAGGCAATGGCCTAGGGCCTCTGATTTTTCTGTGTACATATGTAGCGTTAGCAGCTTAATGCTCATGTTCCTTTTCCATATTCTATAGGAACAGTAGCATTAATGTTTATGTGATGGCTATGTTCCTTTTTTATAAATTGACAATAGATATGATTAAAAGTGGCTTATATTATTTGATTTTATTACTCAATTATGATTTCATAGTGATTTTAACTCTCTAACGTAACATAGAAAAATACCATCTTTTTTCTTTAGTTAACTAGTGTCTTACCCGTGCGTTCGCACGGGTACCCGTCGTTTTCGCGCATTTGAATTGAGGCAAATAAAAGGTATTAATAAAAGATTATATTTTGGTTCAAATTGGAAAAGTTATAAAAATACTAATAGTTATTAAATATTAAAAATAAAAAATAATTAATAGAATAAAGTTTATATTGTTTTAAATTGAATAATACAATTAAGAATGCACTTATCTCATATTAGAGTTTCCATCGAGAAATAATATATGTAAAGATAATGTATGTAATTGAAAAATAAATAGTAATATAAATAAGTATATTAATGGTATTCAAAACAAATAATAGATTAAAAAAAGTAGATGTGATTTTAACTTTTAAAAAGAAATAATGTAGATTTCATTTAAAGAAAAAGTCCAACGGTCAATAATAATATAAATAATTATGAAATAGTGAATATAATAAAATGATGAAAGTATAACGAAACAATAATTGCGTATGAAGCTATGACACACTTATTCTGTTCAATATTAAATTTATAATACACTTTTCCCGTAAAATAATATAGTTTATAAAAAGGTCAAGAATTCATCAAAAGAGAAAAATAATCAAAAACTTTTATAAGAAGATTAAGTTGTGATAGAAAGAAATTATGTAACAGAAAAATAGATTGAATTTCCTCGATCCTCCCTTAAAACATAAATCAAGTGCATACAATGACAAAATTAAATGTTAATCAACTTTTATAATAAGCTATATGGTCAATTATCATATCTCAGTATTATTGACAATTCAATTCAGAATAATACATTTGTTTCTAAAAATTTGGCCTTTACATACTTCTTCTAGATCATAAGCCTCAAAAGTAGGAATTCCAAATGAAACAAAAGTGTTAGTGTATATAATGCCAAAAAACAATCTAATGAAATCTGATCAAATATATCAAAATCTGATCAAATAACTAACTAATTTAAGCCACAGTACATGGAGATAGACTTTTCCTAACATAAAATCAAATGACTAAACTAATCTTTGCAGTGGATTCCATGAGTATGGTGATTAAAATATTTTTATATACACTTTAGAGATCAAAATTGAACATTAACATATGCTGCAAGACTAAAAGCATAATCTTCTTCCTAAAAAAAAAAGTTGTCCCCTTTGAAATGTGAATGTATTATTTTCTTTTACATGAGAATCCAGTTCCTTTCCACTGTAACCTTCTTTCTACGATTTCTGGTGAAGATTATTCATAGTAAGTTACCGTCACAGAATTCGTTCGCTTCAAGTCCTGCACAATATCAAGAGCTTTAGATTCAGAACTAAAGACAGACTGAATTGTTAACCAATGAGCAAAGAGAGTCACTTATCTTTCGTCGACGGTACCACAGTTGTGATACAATTAAGGTTTTCTTTGGATGAATTGATCGCTTCTTGGCAAATTCACGGTTGGACAAAACAGTTTGACATCATCGCTCGAAGCGGCCCTCTAACGATGGGGCAACATGTATGCTGCATTTGCTAGTCGAAGGCCTCTCCTGTATCAATGATCATCCTAAAGCATGAGAACCACGTTTTGTCAGACAAATGAACATTTTAGCATTTTATAAGATTGAAAACAAACAAATAAAAAATTGATGCATTTTATATGATTCTGTTTAAAGCAAATTATGTTCATTATCTAGTATATCGATGTCAATCTCTTAATCACCTACTGCCAATTCAATTTGTTCTCATTATAAGGGCCTTTACGGATATTATCCACAGATGCTTGAATCATCTAACCCGAGATACTACTACCTTTTCCAAAATAGTGCTACCTTACTATATCTAATGCATTCATGCATAATTGGTTTTTGGTCTTGTGCACCCACTCATTGGTAATATACTCATTTCTACAACACCAAACTTACTTCTAGTTAGACCAAACATTTGATTATATACAAAGTCATATAGAGGTAAAAAACGTATGCTTGAATAATTTTTTTTTATCAAACGTATGACACTCATCCATTTCATCCAACTCACTTTAATAAAAGCTTTCAGAGATACTATGCTACATAAGAGGTTTACCCAAAGTAGAGCTTATACACATAAGCACCCTCTCCTAAGTACCATATATTATGACAGCCTACAGGGGACTAGTTGAGTTGATAGAATTTCAGAAACTAATAAGGCAGGTTAAAACCATTCAAACGTTTATCAAATTTGTCTATCAGTATTATATATAGATTATAGAGTAAAAAGCTTGTGTGTTTTGTTGACCTCTATTAATAGAAACCTCCTTGTGCTAGCAAAAGCAATGGTAACAGCAGGATTGAAATGAGCACCGAATATATGACCGAGAGAGTAAATCAACACCAACAAAGTAAGTCCCCAGACAATCGCAATACCAGCAAGCGTGACAACGTTGTCATGGTTGTTGTTCACAATAATCGAAGCACATCCAGCAAATATCAAGAAATATGTTCCCACAACCTCTCCTATCGACTGTACCATCACAAATTATAAATTAGTAGTTGAGAAAGAAACTTTGTAATATATATGCATTTTCTAAGAAATCATGAGTTTGAAAAGCAAAAAGGTTATGAAACATACACCTTTTGCAAGAAAGGAACATAGGAGTGTGTAGATTCTTGGGAGGAATCTTTGTTTACATCTAAAACAGTACCATTGCTTTCAATATCATTGGTTTCAAATCTTGCTGAGTTATCATTAGCCATGAGTGATAAAAGATACTCACATTGTGCTCCACAACATCTGATTTGTCACTCTCATTTTCAGATTGAGATTCCTGCTTGCCAGGTGATTTAATCAACTTTTCAGCTTTCTCGTGATGTCCATAATGGATCGAACATTTACAGTCTTCAATTTTAGCATCACAAACATCATTATCAGGATCTGCTTGTGACTTTGGACATACTTTTAGTGACTTTGGACATATTCTTACTCATCTTGTGACATATTCATATTCTTTGGACATATTCATACTTTTATTATAAAAGATCCGATCAAAGGGCAGTCATTACCTTAAATTTCTTAATATGCATTCAGTAGCATTGGCCTCCTCTAATATTGTAGGAGTAGCTGCAGAAGCAACGACTTTCCTTTATTCAATTAGCTTCTTTGTGCGGATAGGAGTAGGACCCGTCGACCCATGAGTGTTGTTGTTGCTTATGCTAAACACGTTCTGATCATCTCTAGGGACATATTTTCTTGCTTCAACCTTCATGATGACACTAAAACTCAATTAAACATTATCATAACAGATTTGTAAATAAGCAGTGCAGATTTAAACTCAAACTATTAAATCAAAACCAAATTTGAGAACATAAGGATGGACTGTCAAGAATATTACAACATGATCAAACAATAGCACTGAGCCAACGAATCATTCCCGGTGTTAAAGAACTAAATGTGGGCCACTTTGCACCATTCATCACCTGATATAAGACAGAGGCACATTCATCATAAATAGCAAGCCAATCCCTCTTTGCACCATCCAACTTTTGATCAATTTTTTGAAGATATTCAACAATAACCTGAAATTAAAGAAAGGATCAGGTATCAACAATAGCCACCTACATTTAAAAAAGAAATTGATTATAACATTACTGGTTTTACTATATAATAAATTCCACACACCTTATCAACATAACCATACAAATAAATCACATACAAATCAATTATATAAGTGAGAAAGAGATGCAAAAAACATTTAATCATTGATAGTTCAAATGCTACTTACTTGATACAACTTCCAGGCTGTGCAATCTGTCAATGTTACCATGCTCTCAATAAGTTGTAGTAAAGTAGATGGAATGGGGCATGTAGTAGGAGGGTGCGTCAGTCCTGCTCATAGTCAATGCCAAGCTGCACTATGTCAGGAAGTTTTTACTCTTAATATAAGAGTAACTTCCCGTTATACATTGTATATTTGGTAACATACAAATCGAAGACTAACCTAAATTCATTGACTCCAGTTTCGGGATTGCGTCTGATGTTAACAATGCCACCATACAACACTTTCCCTCCCAGTTCAGCAGGGCAATAATTAAGAAGCCCTGCAACATGACAACAATAATCCAACATGTTTATTGCTCAGACATACTTCTAAATCTATATGTATAAAACATATTAGATTAAATCTTTTCGAATAATATTTGATTAAAACATATTAGATTCTCTCCTCTGTTCACTACTTATGCTCAACCTTTCTCCAACTCACTTGGTCCCTGTTTTCTATTTCAAATGGCAACCAAACAATAACTCTTTCCATCTCTCCTTTTGAACTTCTGTGTTCTTAAACGAAAACAACAAACAAAACTCATCAAATCTTCCTCCTCCTCATGAGTTTTCAATCGACCAAGAACACGACACAACCAACAACACAAAGTAAATCGCAATA
This sequence comes from Vicia villosa, assembly GCF_029867415.1. Taxonomy (NCBI): domain Eukaryota; kingdom Viridiplantae; phylum Streptophyta; class Magnoliopsida; order Fabales; family Fabaceae; genus Vicia; species Vicia villosa. The sequence continues at coordinate 117,585,059 of NC_081186.1, read as the reverse complement.
GCATGATATCTAACAATAACAACAAAGAGGAAATATTCATAGCATGAGCAGTAGCGTCACATATTGGAAATGAAGACGTGATTACCGATAGTGATGATGAAGGTTGTTGTTCTGCTTTGAATGATGATGCTGTTGTTGGTTGTTCGTTTGCAGGTTGTATGTGATGAACGACGAAAACTATTGGCTCTGTTCTAATGCGCCTGAACCGCTGTTGAAAGATATGTGAGTCGGATCTGCAGGTTGCATCGCGATGTCGTACGTATGTCCTGTAAGATGCGGCTGAAGTGAATGGCAACTTGAAAATGATGAATGGTAACATGAAAAAAAACTTACAGAATGAGGAGTGTTGTATTGCTGTCCTATCGATACAGACCTTAAATTTTAGTCCACCCACGATTCTAATACCAGAGATTATGTGAGCATTTACAATGTAAACCCAATCCAATAAGTGAAAGATTCCCCTGTAGATATTAAAATATAACAAAGCCATATTGAATTTAGATACAGATGAGAAACCCATAAACAAAAGGAATTTGAGAAACCCATAAACAAAAGGAATTTGAGAAACCCAGTAAAACTGTCAAACAATTTGTGCAGTGTAGGTGGATTCCCTAAAAACCTGAAGTTCCAAGAAAGAGAAGCACATAAACAAAAAGATGCAAAGTAATACTTTCAGTGTAGGTGGAGAAAACATCGAGAACCAATTGAAAACATAAAAACTTACATCAGTAAGATTTGAATCACAGGTCCATGATTCACATTTGAAAAGCTTGGAAAATAGGAACTTTGAGCCACCTCAATCCCACAATTCCCTCAACTTATGAGTCCACCTCCAATCCCTGATATCTCTCAAACCTCAGTCTTCTCTCACTCCACAGATATCTCAGTCGAACTCGACTCCCTAAAAACTCTCTGCTCGCACAGATCGATTCAACAACACAAAAACTACACAGTAAAAACAAAACAGGAGTAAAGAAGAGGAGAAACTCAAAATCGAGAATGGAGTCAAAACCACCGAAAACCACTCACCATTTAATCAACCCTGACCACTGTGAAGGGTCATCAGAAAGCAAAACCAATCACCGCGAGTATCACCCTTCCGGCGAATATGGACACAACCTCATACACCATAACGTGAAGTCATCCATCGTAGATGAACCTAAAGCAACACAGCCATGAAAAGGATAGCAATTATGTAAGTAATCCAAAATAATTGAAAAAATGCAACAGATTGCTCTTTGTCCGCCATAAACAGAACCACCTATATCATCACGATCAGCAGCCTAAAAAATAATAATGTGTACTGGCACCGTTCCACGCGCCTTGGCTTCATATTTTCTTCTCCTAAAGGTTATATTCTCAAATCTATCACCCATAAGAAAAAAAAAGTCAGTGTTTTTTGTTATGTTTAACAAATAATTCAAATAAAAGATAAGAAAATAAGAGATATGAATTATATAAATCCATATGTAATGAGATAAAACATATAAGGTTGGGAGCAATAGTCCATGGAATGTGTCATAGGGTTTTTTATAAGCACACCCATACTCTAAACATAAGTACTCATGCCATAAAATATTCTCAGATAAATTGTAAATATGTTATTCCAGATGCACCCAGGAACAAAATATAGTCAATTAGGATATGTAGGACAAACTGACCTAATGCAAAATGGCATGGTAAAGGTCTGTCAAGTCTCTTCAATGAAGTCAATTCATCATCTGTTAGATTAGACTTCACACCATATGGAAGTAGGCGAAAAGGGTGCCTAAATCCAGGAATAACAGCAGGTAAAAGATCAGCATCAACAGGCACAGGGTCAAACCCCCACCAATCAGTAAATCGAGGCCCGAGTCCCTCTAATAAGCTGTCTACTTCTTCCAAAAGCTCTGCTTCACCTGGCAATTGAAATCTAACTTTATTGGGGGCCCTAACTCCTTGTACCAGAGCTGATTTAATAGTTTTGAAGTTTGAACTTTGCCCATCATGTGTGGTTGAATTCATATCAGACAAATGGCTCTCTCTTTCATCATAATTTTTATCATCGCCATCCATATGTTGCAAAGCATCACCACTGTTATCATCTCTCAAAGCTTTATCTGATAGGAAGTAAGGATACTTATAAACAATCCCTCTGAGCAATAGTAGAACTATTGCTCCTGCAAAATTGTGATACCTTCCATGAAATGCATCATACAATATCTGAGCTGGTACAAATGCTTCAGCAGTCTCATTATTTGGATCATAAAGATACGCGAAATCCTGAATCAGAGTTGAAAAGCAGTGTTACTTATCATTCTTGTTCCAAAAACCGAAGTGTTAATTGGTTGATTATATATATATATATATATATATATATATATATATATATATATATATATATATATATATATATATATATACCTGAATGCTGAATGTATGTTACCCATATATTTGTCACCAAAACCTGCATTCCACTGTTTCTTTTTTGCTTTTGCAGTCACAAAGAAACAACCTATAAAAGTATGTGTGTGCTATATTCAATATCAATTCAAGGAAATGGAACAGGTTTCTAAGAAAAACTTACTTGAATTCTGATTCCTAGTAGTTGAAGAACAACCGAACACATTGTTTATCCAAACGAAGCGGCAAAGATAAGGTGGGGAGAATTGGAAGAAGATGACGGCGAGGATCTCAATTTCTTGTTAACACCATGACAGGTTATAAGACAAATAGATTTCTGCCAAATAGATTTCTATTGTCATAGCATTTGGAACTCACCATAACAGAAAATGAGAGGAAATCATTATAACCGGAACAAAATAACAGAATCAGAGGACAGAGTTTGCGATTCCCAAATCCTCCTCCATATCTCAAATCTTCTCTCCATAATCACCATCACCGATTTCAATCTATATAAGAAAAATCAGAAAACCCTTAGAATATCATTATCAAACTTCCATAACAGAAAACTCACCTCATAACATCTTCAATCTTGAATTGATTCTCTTACATTCTCCAACAATCTTCAATCATTATAACAAACACTTGGTGGCCTATTAATTCATTCCAAAAATAAAACTAAATTAGGCAACATTAATACACCTAAATCACATTTGAATGGAGAAAGTTTGAGAGAGAAGAAGAGAGATTAAAGAGAAAATAACATAAACTCGGAAAGATCTCACCCAGCTTTGGCAATTCAGAGCTGTTTCAACTCAACATTCATCATCAAACATTCAAAACCAAACACCACAGGTTCAAACGCGAACAAAACACCTCAGCAACATAACCAAACCGATGAACGGATGCGGAAGACTATCAGAGGGGATGAATCAGAGCAGTTCGTCGGGGAAGAAGAGTGGAGGCGTTGCCGTTTTAGCTCGGAGAGAGAGAGGAAGGAGATTCGTTCTGAGTGTGAAAGGAAAAATGATTTCGAAACCGTTTTGGAATAATAAGAGGAAGGTTTTGGAAGAGAAAGAGGATTCTTAGTAACTGCAACGTACGTGAGAATTGTAACTATCGTAGCATAATGAAGGCAGAGCACAAAATTGAGAAAAGTGACGTGGAAAATTGAGGGAGCATTTGCTGATGTGGATGGTCTAAGAATTGCCCAAATGGTAGACTTTTCTTATATGATAGATTTATCATTAGTTAAGTTGTTTGTCCAAGTTTTTCATTTATTCCTTTCTAAGAGTCTATTGTAAATATTATAAAAATAATATAATTGAAAAACCAGACAAATATTTATATTAACTATGAAGAAAATTTATTCTGTATTTTTTTCAAATAAGTGTAACCTTTTATAGAATAATTATGCTAATAATTTATATAACTGTTATGTTTATTGAAAACTAATTTTTTTACTTAAAATTAATAAAAATATATTTATAACTAGTAATATTTCCAAAAAAAAATTAATTAATTAACTTTATTATTAATTGAAAAATTTAGATAATTATAATCTATTAATAAACCATTTTATATTAAGATATTCATATATTAGTGTTTAAAATAAAAATTTATAAATAGTATTTAAAATTTAATTTTAAATTTTCCTAGAGCCTCAACATGTGTTGGGCCGGCACTGGAGTTCAGTGATACCTGAGTATCCGTCCAAGGAGCCTTCAATTGTTTTACAAACTCATCATCTTTAATGAACATAATAACTGAGGCGATGTCCCAACTGGGCTGCCATTTAACCCTTAAAGCAAGATTCAAGTCCAACATGGCATCAAGAGCTAATGGAAATTCTAATGGATCTGTGATACCAGCCTACAAAACAAATCTACCATGTTATTAATGCTCAACCAAATTTCTAAACCACCAATGCCAAAGAAAACCACCGTGGCTTAAAATAATTGTGAGACAAGTGAGACCCAATTTAGAGTTTTAAGTGAGTGGTATGGATGTTTGAAAAATTTAGTGAATTGGTAAAATAATTGGGAAGTGTAAAAAAATTTAATAAATTAAGTAGGGTCCATTTATACCACTAACTTGGGTAGCATGGATGTGGATGCTCTAACGTGTCAAACTTAGTAGTATGATATCTTTGATAACTCGTTATTTCATGTCTCGTTTAATAAAATTAACGTGAAATTAAAAGCTATTATCATATTGTTCACGCCTATAAAATTTCACATCAATCAAAAATCATTTGATATGATAAAAAAATGATAAAAAATTAACAGTTTTCATTAAATTTTAAGACGTTAGTTTTTATGCATCTTGTTGACATTTTAGATGATTTTCTATTGGTGTTAAACTTTATAAACATGATTTATATTATAATAGCTTTCAATCAAACAGTAAATTTTGTTATACGAATATGCGGTAAAGAATTATCAGAGATGCCATGTTATTAAGTTTGACACATTTGTGTCTATTGAAGAGTAATTCAATATTCAGAAGATGTTCATCAGAAGTTCTGAGTACCAGAGTATCAGAAGTTCTGATGTGGACTGATCTTCTGATGGTTACTCAGAAGATAGTATTGACCATAAGATGTTATCTGGGTCCCATTAGCTTAGCTGCTTAGTAGTAAGGGTACTTTAGTATTTTGTAGTATTGTACTGTTTGTACCTTAAACTTGTTCACTAAGTTTATGCTGTTAGGGCTGATGTGGCAAGAATTTTCTTTTCTTATAAATAGCCTTGTAATAGCTATCATTAATAGTAGAATACAACATTTATTCTCTCATCTCTTTTGCGCCGTTATTCTTTTATTCTCTTTGTCATCATCTTTATTCATTGTGCACAAACAATTGGTATCTAGAGCTCCGGTTCCAAACACAGGGAAACACAAGTGAACGTGAGTTTGTGTGACTGTGTGACTGATTTTGTTTCTGGGAAACAAAGTTGTGGTAAATCACATTTTTCTTGGTTGTTTGTGGGTTGGGAAACACTGTGTGAGTGTGAGTGAAATCTGATTTTTCTGCACAAGTTTAAAGATGAGTGGAAGCAACTTGAATACCAAACTTCCAGTTCTTGATGGTAAAAACTGGAATAGATGGATGATTCAAATGCGTGTATTATTTGGTGCTCAAGATGTTTTAGATCTTGTCACTAGAGGATATGTTCCGGTTGCAGCGGATGCAATGGAAGAACAAAGAGAAGCACAGAGGGAAACGAACAAGAGAGATCAAAAGGCGTTGTTCTTCATCCATCAGTGTGTGGATGTGAATGTGTTTGAGAAGATTTCTGATGCTATGACGTCTAAAGAGGCGTGGGATACACTGGTCAGGTGTTACGATGGTGACGTATTAGTAAAGAAGGTGAAGCTTCAATCCCTAAGAAAGCAATATGAAAATCTCAACATGAAGAACAATGAGAAAGTCTCTGAGTATATCTCTAGAGTGATTGTGATCACTAATGAGATGAAGGCTTGTGGAGAAACCCTTTCTGAACAAGTAATCATAGAGAAGATATTGAGGTCTCTTACTCCTCAATTTGATTATATTGTTGTATCCATTGAACATTCTAAAGATCTGGAAACCATGAGAATAGAAGAGTTGTAAAGCAGTTTAGAAGCACAAGAGTTGCGTCTGACTGAGAGAACTTCTGAGAGAGAAGTTGAGCAAGCTCTGAAGGCTTCTTTTGTCAAGAAGGACCAGAAGCATAGACGTGGTGATAGATTCCAGAAGGAAGCCTCAACTTCTGATGAGAAGAGATATCAGAATGGAAAGGATAAGAAGAAAGTTCATTGTTACTGTTGCAAACAGTTTGGCCATTTTTCTAGAGTCTGTTTGGCAAACAAAGGAAGGAAATCAGAAGAAGCAAATATAGCTAGAGGTGATTCTGATGACGAACCTGTGCTATTGATGGCTTTAGAGTCTGACGAAAGATGTTTGTCAGAGTGGTGGTATATGGACACTGGGTGTTCAAATCACTTGACTGGAAACAAACAATGGCTGATAGACTTTGACTCTGAAAGGAGGACAAAGATCAGATGTTCTGATGATAAGTACCTTATTGCAGAAGGTATGGGAAATGTCAAAGTCAAGGTGAAGAATGGAAAGACTGTTTTGATCAAGGATGTTTGGTATGTTCCTGGAATCAAAAGCAATCTGATGAGTGTAGGTCAGCTCATTGAGAAAGGTTTCTCATTTGTTATGAAGAACAATCTCTTGAAGTTGTATGATTCCAATCAGAAGTTGATTATGCAATCTGAACAGGGAAGCAACAGAACATTCAAAGTGAATGTAGAAATAGCTGAAACAGAGTGTCTGAGTGCTGAAGGCTCAGAAGGTGATAATAAGCTGTGGCATAAGAGGTTGGGGCACTTGAACTATAGAAGCTTGGGGCATCTAAGTTCTAAGAAGCTTGTACATGGCATTCCAAAGATTGTGAAGCCTGAGAAGTCATGTGAGGTATGCATGAAAGGCAAACAACCCAGATTGCCATTTGTATCAGAAGTTGCTCCAAGAGCAAAGCATGCTCTGGGAGTAGTGCACTATGATGTGTGTGGACCATTTCCAAAACCTTCACTTGGAAGAAATAGGTATTTTGTGTCTTTTGTGGATGAGTTCACAAGAATGACGTAGGTAACACTTATCAAGTTTAAGACCGAGGTGTTCACAGAATTCCAGAAGTTCAAGGTGAAGGCTGAGAAGCAGAGTGGTCAGAAGATAAAGATTCTCAGAACGGATGGTGGAGGCGAGTATAACTCTACAGAATTCCAGAAGTTCTGTGATGATAATGGAATTGAGCATGAGGTTACTGCTCCTTATACTCCTCAACACAATGGTCTTGCTGAACGTAGAAACTGTACTTTGCTTGATATGACGAGAAATATGCTAAAAGAGAAGAAGCTTCCTCATAATCTATGGGGAGAAGCTGTTGCTACTGCAGCATATGTGCTCAACAGGTGTCCAACGAAGAGGCTGAAGGAAATTGTTCCTTTAGAGAAGTGGACTAAGGAGAAGCAGAGTGTTAGTCATCTGAAGGTTTTTGGTTCTGTGTGTTACAAACACGTTCCAGAAGCTAGAAGGAAGAAGCTGGATGATAGAAGAAAAGTGATGTTATTGGTGGGGTGATAAGTGCCAAAATGTTGCTATTTTGAGTATATAATTGTGGCACTTATCGATTCTATTCATTCCGTTTTTGTAATAAATCCCCACTTTTGTGTATATATTCACATTATTTAGTTTTTATATGTTTTATATACCGTTTAATAGTTTTTCCTTTGTTTTTATAGGTATTCATGCTTATTGGAGCCTCGAGGAATAAAGTGTCAAAGGCACGGCTCCGATTGCGCGATTTTGGATCAAATAAGCAAGTTTTGTACAAAGAGTGCCGCTGAGCGGCGTCTAAGCGCGCTTTCCAGGGGCGAACCAAGTTTTTCTGGCCGCTAAGCGATGACTCTGGCTGCTAAGCGGAGGCCTGTTTACTGTTCTTGATATTTTTGTAATACGTGTAGTCCGCTAAGCGAGATTTGGCCGCTAAGCGGCCGTAGCAGAAATTATGTTTATATTCTTTCATTTGAACCATTTTAGGGTTATGGTTTTGGAGAGTTTTTGGTTCCAACTCCATCATTTTCATTCTTAGAGTAGGATTAGCTTAGAAAACAACACCGGGTCATGCACTTGGAAGATCGGAGGTGGATTTCTCATCAACCGGAGCTGACAACCCGCGAGATGTTTGGTTTATCTTCTCTATTCTTTGTGTATTGCTTTTGTGTTGGGTTTGTTTGTATATTTACTTGAATCTTATGTATAGTTACCGATTATAATGTTATGTTTAACTTGCTTTACAAATCTGTGTTGATGTTATCCTGGATTTTAACTTTATGCTATGGATTTAGGTTGCTTTAGAGATAAACTGCTTGAATCTTTATCTAGGATGATCATCTGTTGGTTCTGAACTCTAGAGATAGATTTAGAGCTAGCATTCACTGTTTATATCTGTACGTAATGCTTTCGTGTTTGAGCGGCGCGCGAGAGATCGCCGACGCGAGAATACGGATGTTCTCGCAGCTTCGCGTTAGAGATAACCTTAGTTGTGAGATGATCTCGTTTGTGCTCCAGAGATGGACGCTTATGTGAGAGATACGTGATGACATAGATGAGTATCGTAGGTTGAGTATAATGGGTTGGTAAGTGTATGTTTGTGAAGAGTGAATATATTTGCATTCCTGATAAGTTATTTCTCTTCTAAGAATGTGTTTATTCTTTTCCTGTCTATATCTTTGTTTACTTTTTGCTCATTCAAACTCGAGCTCGAAACCGTAGAAACTGTTGAATGGCATCTCTCCATCTCTGAGGACGATAATTCCCGGATCAATATTTCCAAATCTTGTTTGTTGCTTGCCCTATACTGCAGTCAACAAATTGGCGCCGTTGCCGGGGATGGTTGTGATTGCATCGCAATAGTTTCTGTGGTCTTGAGCTTTGTATATATCGTATATATTGTATAGTTTCACTTGTATATATATATATATTTACTTGTACATGTTTACTTGTTTATGTTCACCATATAAGTTTACTTGTATATGTTACATATAAGTATACTTTTTATGGTGAATGTTGGTGAAACATGTTGATCTCGGATGAGCTCTTTAATAACAAATCTTCACTTTTCAACTTGTGAATCCAACATTCACCAATTTTCTCTTTTTGTATGATAATAATTGTATTTGTTCCATACTTGTACATATGTGTTTGTTTGTGTATATAGTTGTATACATTCGTTTTTATGTTCGTTTAATCATTGTATATATTTGTACCCGTAACGTTTGTTGAGTGTTTGGTTAAGACACTTTCTTTAGGCTTGTGCGGTGAGATGTCACCATGGCATGACGAGAGGAGGCTACTTTCCAAACACCGAAACAATAAAGGCGTCGAGCTAACGACGTAAAACAAGCGCTTGTTGGGAGGCACCCCAACGGTTGTAAATATTGTTTATATTTCTATTTATGAGGTATTTAGGTGAAGTGGTGAGTGATTGGAACAACAGATCCTGTTCTGATTTTTCTGGTTTCTGCTATGTCCGCTAAGCGGAGCAGAGCTCGCTAAGCGAGCATAGCAGGATTTTGTTTTTCTGCTCTGTACCAGTGGGGTTCCTATTCCACTTGGTTCACTCCTTTTTCCCACTCTCACCAAGGCTAATTAGTAGTATATATTAGTTTTGTTTTTCTAATTCTTTTGTTGGTTGTTTGTACTCAAATTTTGTTCGATGATTCGAAGATTTTTGAGGTGATTTTCCAAAGCTTGAGTGTTTCAACTTGCGGATGTATGGTAGGATATTGTTTTTGAAGTTGTATCATTCAAGGTACTCATTTATCGCTTTCTATAGCATGACATGTTTAGGAAACTTTTCATTTGTACAATTACCATACCATTCATTCTTTTGCATTACTTGCTTATTGATTGAATCACTTTAGTTCCCAAACCATAAATATGAGGAAGCTTTCCATTGTTCACATATGCTGGAGGCCACAATCTTTGTTTTAACTGGATTTTATTATGCTTAATCTTTTGTTTATGTTGATTTTATGAAAGCATGAAAAGGATCAAGGCATTTTGTTTCATTTTGAGCACAACTACCAAAACCAAATAGTCAATTCACCTTGTGAGTGTGTGATCATTTGTTAACCCTTTTGAGCCTTTTTGTCAATGTCCATGTTATTTTTTTCTAAATGCTTATCTTTGAGTGTTTAGTTCTCATTTTTGCATGGATGATTGATTCTTTATTTTCTTGAACCCTCAACCATGATTTTTGGTATGAATTTTTACCTTGCCTTAGAAGTAGGGAGTATTCACATGATGATGTGGTTGAATTCAAGTTGGGGAGAGAAATGGTTTCTACTTATTTGGTTGTTGCTATGAGGTTGAAAAGAAAAGAAAAAAATGTGAAAAGAAAAGAAAAGAAAAAGAAAGAAAAAAATGTGAAAAAGTTTTGAAAAACAAAAAGAAAATAGAAGTGAATAATTGTGCTAATAAGTAGTATTGTGATTGGTTTGAGAAACTTGTGGTTAAGGAAGAAGTTTAATCGAGATTTTGTTGTTTGAATCTTTGGTGGATTGATCACTCCCTTAGGTTTAGGCAAGTTTTTGTTTCGATTATCCTTAGGACTTGTCCCTTTTTTGTTAACCAAGCCACATTACAACCTTGAAAAGTCCTTGTGATTCTTGCTTTTATATCTTCAATGTAATTTTTGGATGAATGCATAATTTAATCTTTTGTTTGCAAGATTGTTGGATGAGTGTTAAAAGTCCTTCACCTTTGTGTGTTCTTCATCCATTGATGAATTTTTGCTAGGTGTGATTCATGATGTGAGCATGTATTGTGCTAGAATGTTTTGTATGCTTTTTGTACTTAGGATTAGTTTCATTTACATGTTGTCGTTGTAGTATAGTGGTAAGTATTTACTTTGTTTATACGTTTTTGTATTGAGCCATACATTTGTTTTTGGTTTTCAAAACTTGTTGATTCACAATTCTTTGGTTTATTACTTTTGATTCTTTGATTTATTTGACATTGTTTGAGGACAAACAAAGTTTTAAGTTGGGGAGAGTTTGATAAGTGCCAAAATGTTGCTATTTTGAGTATATAATTGTGGCACTTATCGATTCTATTCATTCCGTTTTTGTAATAAATCCCCACTTTTGTGTATATATTCACATTATTTAGTTTTTATATGTTTTATATACCGTTTAATAGTTTTTCCTTTGTTTTTATAGGTATTCATGCTTATTGGAGCCTCGAGGAATAAAGTGTCGAAGGCACGGCTCCGATTGCGCGATTTTGGATCAAATAAGCAAGTTTTGTGCAGAGAGCGCCGCTGAGCGGCGTCTAAGCGCGCTTTCCAGGGGCGAACCAAGTTTTTCTGGCCGCTAAGCGGTGACTCTGGCCGCTAAGCGGAGGCCTGTTTACTGTTCTTGATATTTTTGTAATACGTGTAGTCCGCTAAGCGAGATTTGGCCGCTAAGCGGCCGTAGCAGAAATTATGTTTATATTCTTTCATTTGAACCATTTTAGGATTATGGTTTTGGAGAGTTTTTGGTTCCAAGTCCATCATTTTCATTCTTAGAGTAGGATTAGCTTAGAAAACAACACCGGGTCATGCACTTGGAAGATCGGAGGTGGATTTCTCATCAACCGGAGCTGACAACCCGTGAGATGTTTGGTTTATCTTCTCTATTCTTTGTGTATTGCTTTTGTGTTGGGTTTGTTTGTATATTTACTTGAATCTTATGTATAGTTACCGATTATAATGTTATGTTTAACTTGCTTTACAAATCTGTGTTGATGTTATCCTGGATTTTTGCTTTATGCTATGGATTTAGGTTGCTTTAGAGATAAACTGCTTGAATCTTTATCTAGGATGATCATCTGTTGGTTCTGAACTCTAGAGATAGATTTAGAGCTAGCATTCACTATTTCTATTTGTACGTAATGCTTTCGTGTTTGAGCGGCGCGCGAGAGATCGCCGACGCGAGAATACGGATGTTCTCGCAGCTTCGCGTTAGAGATAACCTTAGTTGTGAGATGATCTCGTTTGTGCTCCAGAGATGGACGCTTATGTGAGAGATACGTGATGACATAAATGAGTATCGTAGGTTGAGTATAATGGGTTGGTAAGTGTATGTTTGTGAAGAGTGAATATATTTGCATTCCTGATAAGTTATTTCTCTTCTAAGAATGTGTTTATTCTTTTCCTGTCTATATCTTTGTTTACTTTTTGCTCATTCAAACCCGAGCTCGAAACCGTAGAATCTGTTGAATGGCATCTCTCCATCTCTGAGGACGATAATTCCCGGATCAATATTTCCAAATCTTGTTTGTTGCTTGCCCTATACTGCAGTCAACATGGGGTACCACAGTACAGGTGCATACAAGCTCTATTGTCCAAAAACTAACAAAGTTGAATTCAGCAGAGACGTCATTGTGAAGGAATCAGAAGTTTAGGATTGGAGAGAGTCTCAACCAACTTCTGATGTAGAGATAACTTTTGAAGAAAAGTTAGAGTCAGAAGATGAAGAATCTTCTGAAGACGATTCAGAAGATGAATCATCTTCTGAAGATGAGTCAGATGGTGAATCTGATTCTGATCCAGATTCTGATGATGACCCAGAATCTGGTGGTAGTCATGATTCTGGAAGGGAAAACTCTGAAGACGTAGAGTCTGGAGGACAAGCTTCTGGAGATGATCATGAAGGTGGAGACTCTGGAGGTGGTGACTCTGGAGTAGTTGACTCTGAAGTAGCTCAACGGCCACAAAGAGTCAGAACAATACCTAGAAGGTTTGCATATTTTGACATGTTGCAAGACACAGAAGTTGACTCAGAAGGAGAGGTCATTCAGTATGCCATGTTAGTAGATTCTGAACCAGTGAGTATAGAAGAAGCGCTCAAGAAGAAGGTCTGGCTGAATGCCATGAAAGAAGAACTTGAGGCTATAGAAAGAAACAAGACTTGGAAGCTGACAGAACTTCCAAAGAAGAAGAAAGCCATCAGCATCAGATGGGTTTTCAAGGTAAAGCTGAAGCCAGATGGATCAGTTGGTAAACGCAAAGCGAGGCTAGTGGCTAGAGGTTTTCTTCAGACACCTGGACTAGATTACTTTGAGGTGTTTGCTCCTGTAGCTAGACATGAAACAATCAGACTGGTGATTGCGTTAGTTGCGAACAGAGGTTGGTCCTTGATGCATCTGGATGTAAAGTCTGCATTTCTGAACGGTCCATTACAAGAGGAGGTATATGTGTCACAACCCCCTGGCTTTGTGAAAAAGAATCAGGAAGAGATGGTGTACAAATTACATAAAGCTCTGTATGGATTAAAGCAAGCACCCAGAGCTTGGAAATTGAAAATTGATTCATTTTTCAAGAAGCAAGGGTTCCAGAAGTGTGAGATGGAATATGGAGTCTATGTGCAATATTCTGGAAGCAATATGATTCAGTTGTGTCTGTATGTTGATGACATATTGCTTACGGGGAGTTGTCCAGAAGATCTGATGAAGTTCAAGAAGGTGCTGATGAATGAGTTTGAGATTACATACCTTGGGAAAATGTCATATTTTCTAGGGATGGAGATTCTGTATTCAGAAGATGGTATCATTCTGCATCAGTTGAAGTATGAGTTAGAACTTCTGAAGAAATTCAAGCTGGAGAATTGCAAAGCTGCTGTTACACCGTCAGAAACGAATCAGAAGTTGGACTCTGATTCTGAAGTTGAAGATGTTGATGCTACAATATTCAAATAGCTGGTTGGTTCTCTAAGGTATTTGTGTAATACCAGGCCTGATATATGCTATGTAGTTGGATTGGTTAGTAGGTTCATGAGTAAACCTAAGTGGTCCCGTTACCAAGCTGCTGTCAGAATCTTGAGATATGTCAAGGGAACTCTGAAGTTTGGCATATTGTTTCCTTCTGGGAGAAAGGAAGAATCAGAGTTATTGAGTTATTCTGATTCTGATTGGTGTGGAGACAGAGTTGATAGAAGGAGTACTTCTGGATATTTGTTCATATTTCTGGGAGGTCCTATTTCTTGGAGTTCCAAGAAGCAACCTGTTGTTGCTCTATCAACCTGTGAAGCTGAGTACATCGCAGACGCTGTAGCTGCATGTCAAGCTGTGTGGCTTCTGAATCTATTAGAAGATATGAAGATTAGAGTGAAGAAGCCTCTGAAGCTGATGATTGATAACAAGTCTGCAATCAATCTTGCCAAGAATCCGGTGTTACACGGAAGAAGCAAGCATATTGAGACTAAGTATCATTTCTTGAGAAGCCAAGTCCAGAATGAAACATTAGAAGTTGTGCACTATAGCACCTAGAAGCAGATGGCTGATGTTCTGACGAAGGCGATCAAGACGGGTCTATTTCTGCTCTTAAGGGATGGAATTGGCGTTATCAGCTTTGAGTGAAGAATATGAATTAAGGGATGGTATTGAAGAGTAATTCAATATTCAAAAGATGTTCATCAGAAGTTCTGAGTACTAGAGTATCAAAAGTTCTGATGTGGGCTGATCTTCTGATGGTTACTCAGAAGATAGTATTGACCAGAAGATGTTATCTGGGTCCCATTAGCTTAGCTGCTTAGTAGTAAGGGTACTTTAGTATTTTGTAGTATTGTACTGTTTGTACCTTAAACTTGTTCACTAAGTTTATGCTGTTAGGGCTGATGTGGCAAGAATTTTCTTTTCTTATAAATAGCCTTGTAATAGCTATCATTAATAGTAGAATACAACATTTATTCTCTCATCTCTTTTGCGCCGTTATTCTTTTATTCTCTTTGTCATTATCTTTATTCATTGTGCACCAACAGTGTCATTTGATTTTGTCCATATATATAATTTAGAACTGTACATTGGATAAATTTAATTGAGTAACTATAGCTTAAGTTAAAATGAGTTTAACCAAATTCCAAACGTTAGTTGAAAAAAGTGAAAATAGAGTACTACGAAGTACTAACCTAAAGCCTCACATGAGCTGGAGAGTATCATGAAATTAGCATCTTTAAAGTTCAATTTTTGAGTACTGCTGTCCAAAAGCTGTAGTGTCATGTATGTCTCTCAACCTATAATGTCCACAACCACTCATAATAATTCAAACAAAAATCATACTATCATATAAAAATATCTCATATTTTCTTCTTAATATCTTCAAGTAAGAGACAAACTACAATTCCAAAAAATTTCGTACTCTTTGTTCCCTAATCACTGCAAGCCAGCATGCTCAGTGAGGACTTGAAAGCTCAACTAGCTTCATGATAGTTACTTTTAAAAGGGTCCACAACCCTAAAATAGAAACTAGCATTAATGTACTTTACAAACCCATGAAACCTTTCCCTAATTAGTAACCTCTAACTACCCCACCTTCTATCGACCCTATACCTAAGGATAAGTTATTGGGTATTTTTAGGGTTTTTGGACCCTACAATATAGAGAAAATTATGAGTCACTTTAATGTCATGTGACTTCTCACACTTTGTTTTACCTATTTTATTTTATTTTTTTCAACTCTTTTCCTATTCTCACACCCTTTGTGGTAAAACCTTGTTTTTTGGAGGTAGTTTGTTTATATAGAGTTCTTGTGGTTTGTTTATGGTAGTGGCTATTTTGTATGGTCATAGCATATATGTACCAACACTACAACACGGAAGCCCTATAAGAGCGCTTTTTTTGGGCTTTAAGAGCGCTTTAAAGCGCTGCCAAAGCCAGCGCTGGCATAGGCTACGAAAGCGCTTTTAAAAGCGCTCTGGTAGGCCCCCCCTATAAGAGCGCTTTTCTGGAAAAAGCGCTCTTGTAGGCCCCCCTTTAAGAGCGCTTTTCAGGAAAAAGCGCTCTGGTAGGCACCCCTATAAGAGCGCTTTTTTTAAGCGCTTTCGTATGTTGCGTTTTTTTTTTTTATGCTTTTTATTATTTCTTAACCTGCACTTTTGGCAGCAATATTTTAGAACCTGTAATTTACTATTTTTTGGCAGTATTTTTTCATGAACCTATAATTTATCATTTCAAATCGATATATACCATTATAATCGATATCGATTATATACAAAAAAAGTATTATATTATATACCATTAATGTAAATCAAAATACATATATACATATTTCTAAACCAAAACAACTAAACCAATTCACATATTTCTAAACCAAAACAACTAAATGGGAAACAACTTCCGAGTTCTTATGCAACCAATGTACGCTTCCTGTATTATCTGGAGCTATGTTGTATTGATGCTTTAGTGGAGAACCAGTAGTCACCTGAGCTATGTTGTATTGTGTCACAGAATATGAATCAAATAACTGTACCCCGAACGATCCTGCCACAGAAGACTTCGGGGTACATTACTTGATTCATATTCTGTGGAACATAATCGGCAGGGGCACATTGTGTTCTATCCTTTACCAGTCCATCCACTGTTTGAAGCTCAACCTACAATAGAAAAACGTGATTATTACTAACTACATATAGAAAATCTTGAATCATGTAAAAGTTGATGAAACCTGCCTACAGTTGTTAGTCCTTCCGAGCTTAAAATGAATATATCCAGCATCACCAAGTCTCTTCTCATACAGATTGACAAGCTCTTCATTTCCAACCCAAAATTCCTGCACAATTCCAATTTCCAACATAAAAAAAAATTCATAACAAGAAAAATCAAAAGATTTCATACGAAGTAAACATAAAAATCAACACAAGGATCAAACTCTGAACAAACAACATAAAACAAATTTTTTTTTTAATAATATGTAACAAACAAGTCCTGTATATGAAATGTTTATAATAAGAGAGCTAAACAAAATAAGCTTAAAACAACTAATGAAAATGTCATAAGTTCTTTTTGCATTGTCTTCCATAACAAGTGCATACTTAAGTCAACAGATAAGCTAAAATAACTTCACCTAAACATGCCCTTAACATGAAAAGTAAAGACTTATGCAGTTGAATGCTCACTAATACTCACAAGTGAATTTATACAACTACTAGAAAAACACGAATTACCTGCAAAAAAAATATTCGAAAGGTATAGCTGCGGATTTTTTTGGGAAATTATAAATAAAAATTTGTTTCCTGCAGCCCAGGAATGATTCACTTTACCCTTTTCCTCTTTTTATTCAATGTTTCACTTCTACTACTTATTTTTCTTTTAATAATTTATATTGCTTAATCTCCAATTAAATACTCACTTTTCATTCCAATCAAAACATAAACAACAACAATCCATTTCAAAAAATGCACAACGATGTTAAACAATCCATTTCAATTGTTGATTCTGGAGGAAAAAAATGAAAGATTTGATGAAAAAGGAGAAGAAACCTGCCTACAGTCATGGCGGAGGTTGCGAACAAGAAGACTGGTGACGGCGACGGGGACTTGGACTGCGACCTCCTCCTCCGCCTCCTCTTCGGCTGTAACGGGGTGGAGGCGATGGAGTGTAGCTTCTTCCTCTTTCTCTCTCTCTCTCTCTTCTATGCTAGGGTTTCGCGTGTTTTGGATCTGAAACAAAACGCGTGTGTTTGTAAAATATATAATTTTTTAAATGGGCTACTAGAGCGCTTTTCAAAAGCGCTTTAGTAACACCCCCTACCAGAGCGCTTTTATCCCAAAAGCGCTTTCGTAGCACCCACCCTATAAGAGCGCTTTTAAAAGCGCTTTCATAACCCCCCTACCAGAGCGCTTTTTAAAAGCGCTCTCATACCCCCCCCTACCAGAGCGCTTTTTGAAAGCGCTCTCATACCCCCCCCTACCAGAGCGCTTTTTTTGCATCATTTTCCCTTGTTTATTAATTTTGTTTTTAGCGAACCCTACGAGAGCGCTTTTGCTAAAAGCGCTTTAGTAGCTGCGCTTTAGTAGCTTAAATTTGGCGTAGTAATGTGCTATGAGTGTATTTTGCACTATAGATTGGTTTAAACTTGGTATGGTTATGAACTCATAGTGATTATAATGTAAAAATGAAAGTACTAAAGGGAGAGAATTTTTCTTGTTCTTTTAATTTCTCTCTTTTGTATATTTGTTTTTAGAAGGGGTTTCGTGGTACACGTTTTTGGATTTTGGTTTGCGTGTGTTGTTATAATTGAGAAAAGAAGAGAAAAAAAGAAGAATGTTTTTAATTATATCTCTAGCTATTTCTTTTTTGCTTAAAGAACTTTAAAAAAAAAAAAACTCCACTTCTCATATCACAATCAAAGTACTTCCTAGAACATTTCAACACATTTTGACACAAAATTATAATAAATGATCATAGGTTCAATTCTACTTTTTTCTTCTTTTTTTACATTTGTGGAAAGATGCGCGTGGTTGGGATATACAACTTCACAACCTACTTTTTATTTTTGAATTAGTTGGCAGGTATGAAGGAAGAATTAAAGGAAATTGAGAAGAACAAGACATGGGAGCTTGTCAAAATATCTAGCAAGAAGAAAATTGAGGGAAAGTGGGTGCTCAAGCTGAAATTGAGGCCATTGTCAAGTATAAGGCAAGACTAGTGGCGAGAAGTTTTCTGCAAAAACCTGCTATCGACTTCAATCAATCTATGCACCTATTGCAAGGCTGGAAACCGTCATGATTGTTGTGTCAACCACATCATACAAAGGATGGAAAATACATTAATTAGATGTAAACTCAGCATTTCTGAATAGACCATTGGAATAAGAGGTCTATGTCAGTCAACCATCGGGATTCGAAATCAAAGGGCATGAGCAAAAGGTGTATAGATTGAGAAAGACTCTATATGGCTTGAAGCAATCCCTAAGGGCGTCGAATAAGAATAGATAGCTTCCTGATCGAAGTAGGTTTCACAAAGTGTGTCTCTGAACGTGGAGTTTATGCCAATGATGCAGACTGTGTTCGTCGAATCATTTTATGCTTGTATGTGGATGATTTATTGATCATAGGTGCAAATGCAGCAGTGATAAAAAGAGTCAATTCGAAGTTGGTGCATGAGTTTGAAATGTTCGACCTAGGGAACTTGTCCATTTCTTAGGAATGGAGTTCAAAGACACAACTAAATGAGTATTCTTGCACCAAAAGAAGTATGCTCAAGATATGTTGAAAAGGTTCAAGATGAGCAACTGCAATGCAGCTGTCACGCCATTGAAAACTAGAGCAAAGTTAATAAAAGATGTATATGATGAGTTTGGAAGTGAAACACTATACAAACAAATCATTGGATTCTTAAGGTATATATATATATATATATATATATATATATATATATATATATATATATATATATATATATATATATATATATATATATATATATATATATATATATATCTTTGCAACACAAAGCCTAATATTTGTCAAAGTGTCGGGTTATTGACTAGATTTAAGGAGAAGCCACAAGAGTGTCATCTAATTGCAATCAAGAGGGTGTTAAGATACAAAAAAGGTATTGTAGATCATGGTGTTTTGATGTCGATGAAGAATAATACCAGAACAGACACAGAAGTATATGGTGACACTAATTCAGATTTTAGTGGAGATCAAGACAAGAAAAGAGCACTACATGCTATGTATTCATGATTGGAAGTGCCTCAATCTCTTGAAGCTAGAGGAAACAAAACATTGTGGTTTTGTGATCAAATCATCCCTCGACTGACATGCACCACCTAGTTCTTTCTCCAAGATAAGTCCTCTGATTTTGTCAAATCACAATACGCTGAATGAGTCTCTGAGTAAATTTTATTTACCCAAGGATATGAGTTGAAATTTTCCTTATTAATAATAAGTTCAAGGAGTATTTGATAGTAAAAACAATCATAACTCAACACATAGAGAGAAGAATAAGATGTGAGGAAATCCACCACGTGTCATCACTACTCTCCCTCACGAGAAATAATAACAACACATAGAACACACATAACTAAACTAAAACTACCACCAAGCCCCATAAATATAAATAATCAATGAATGACAAAAACTTACAAACATAGAGCAATAAGATAGCTATAGAAGAAAGAGGCTTTAAGAAAGAGAATGAACACCTTTAGACAAAATAGGAAATGACAAGTGAAAAGAAAAATAATAAGCACAACATCTTTATTTATACACGCAAGAAATAAGACGAAAAAATAGACTTATACAATCTAGAAGTGCAATGAGTAAAGGGCCAAACATCAACCAACAAACAAGAACACAACATCCATATCATCGTCGGAGTAAGAATGAAAATGACAATTCTCTAGAAATCACCATAGACGGGCTAGTAATAATCCATTGTGCTATAAGATACATATTGACTCATGTCAGACAACTTAGATATTAGATCCCAAGAAGTCACATTATTTCCTAACAAAGAGGCACGAGAATATCTAAGGACCAAAAGATGGGATGAATTAAAGATGGATGAAACACCCACTAAAGACGTATCCTATCATAACAATATCATAAGCCATGCCATATTTCCACCTAGTTGGGCTTAATGGGGGGAGCACAACTATTCCTACCTAGGCCGAGTTTAAGAGATCATCAACCCATAAGATATTATGTTTTAGAAAAGCAATTCAACCCACTGGTTGATAGTGATGGATGGTGAGGTCAAAAATAGAAAAAGATGGTGATTGAAGAAAATGCGTAAGACCTTGAGAACATGACTAGTTTTTCCCTAAAAATGCACTTGACAACCTATTATGATTAAATAGATGACGTTAGATGATATAATTGATAATATAATGACATCTTCCCCAAAAAAGACGGTCATAAACTCCAGAAACACTAGAATCCGCCTTTAAAGAGGAAAAACATCATAAATTAAGATATCACTTTCTAAAACTTAAAAACATTCTTCTTTACCTTATTTATTCATTAACTTGAGCATCCGAGGGTTTGTAGATATCACTCCTCCTTTTTATTCAATTAAGAGGAGATCTTCAAAAGATAAGCGTAGGTAGAAAACAATCATCTTAATTAGGTCAAAATTTTCTTGTGAAACATTTTGGTTTGGGTTGGCTAAAAACCATAATAAAATAGTGGTAAAAAAACATTAGTTATTTAAAATGTTTTTTTAATTTTATTATTATTATTATTATTTTTAAAACAAATTGCCCAATAATTTTTACTATTACTAAAGATTCCGAAGAATTTTGATAAAAAAAAAAAAGAATTAGGATAAATATTGCTACTTAAAATTGTAAAACAAAACGGTATTACTAGAATGTCCAAGCGATTTTGAGGAATTATATCGAGCAGATCTTAACCAAATTGGTAGTTCTAGAGTAGTTTCTTTGTAATTCTTTTTTTTTGGCTCTTAGCCCTCTTTTCATTAAAAAAAGAAAAGAAAGACACTAACAAATAAGAACTCACTTGAACAAAAGTTTGAAAAAACAAGAATACCTTCTTTTAAAATATATATCATCATTCCTTCCGTTTACATATAATTAAGAATGTGGTTATAATAATAATAATCAAGAAGTTGAATTGAGAAATAAATAAAATTTAATCGGTGATTGTTCATGTAAAATTTATATTAAAAATTTCCAAATTATTTGTTCTTATTTAAAATTTGTTAATCCTCTGAACTCAATCATTTAATTAAAAGTAAAAATTCTCTTGATATTTGACTATATCTCAATTGAAATACACAAGGAAAAACCCTTCCTTATTAAACAAAACCATTGTTCTTAATAAAACTCCTAAATTGGGTACGATTATGACATGAAACCGTTCAACCCAAAATTAAATGCTTCAAAATTGAAAACAGACAATTTTAGAATTGCTTTCAATACACGTTTAGTAACATCATGAGTTTGGTGGTCTCCCTATTTCTAGTTTTTACTTAATTAATTATACATTCTTTTCTCTTTATCATTTTCTTTATCTCCATTAAATTTTTATTTTATGAATCTTATTGATAATTCATATATTAAGTTTGGATAAATCAACACAATTAATAACTATGCAAGAACATTCTAATATATATATATATATATATATATATATATATATATATATATGAATCGAATACAAATACGTGACACTTCGATTATTCGTCTTAAAAAAATAAAATTCTTGCCATTAAACTTCTAAACAAAAAAAAGAAAAGAAAAACTCTTACAAGATTAATTATGTGTACCTCTTTTCCAGTCCAATCTGAAGTTGTAAGTGTTCACACATGCATTTTCAATGATTCCTTTCACAATCATATGAATGTTTGCCTATAAGGTTCAAATTCAATTCCCATTCCTACCCAAGTATTTACCTGTACCCACTGTTTTTATTGAACTTAGATATTATAATATACATATTATCAATGTAAATATTAAAAAAAAAATTTTCTTTATCAACAACAAATATCTCTAATTATGACTTTTTTTTCTAAACAATTCAATTTTAATTAAAAGCAGTTTTTTTTTTTAGAATTTCTAATTCTTGATTCGACGTTTATTGCATGTACATGACCTATAATTTTATTATTTTTAAATTGTGACTAAATAGAATATCTTTGATGTCAGATTAAATGGTAAGTAACTAGAACTATATCTGAAATAAACAAAATTAAAATTTTTACGAACCTAAAAAAAATAAATTAAAAACCATATGGATAAACCAACAAACATTGTATCTAATCATGTTTAGCCATATAATTTAACTATTTTTTAAACCATTTAATTTAAATTTTCAAAAGGTGTGATATTATGTGAACATATTAGATGAACATAAAGATGTCCAAAGTACATGACCACACAAAGGTGGAAGGAATAAAAAGGAAGTGGTCTTAAGTGAACTCATTAGCACATGAGATTCCTGAGAAGTCACACACATATTATGAATTGTAAAGGTATTGTCAATTCATTGATAGGTCTATGTATTAACTAGTACCATAGCATTTTGCTTTTGAACCCAAGTGAAACATCTTTCAAATTGCTTTCATTTCAATGTCTTTATATAAGACTTGTGGGGTTCAAGATACCTCCATCAACCAATCCAACAAATTTCTGTGTATATGGGAAAAAGACCTAATTGTCACTTTTTTTTTTTTTTTTTTTTTGAAATCAAGAAATATATTAACCAAAACCAACCATTCGGAATTACAACACCAAAGAACCAAAACACAGAAAATTACAAACCGATTAAACTCTAACTTAAGTAAAACAATGGGTTATTGCTAAACTCATAGAAGTTATAATTGGAATGAGTAATTTTCCCGATATAAGACCATCTCCACACTAGCGCCTTACAATTGTCACTTGAATAACACTTTTTTTCTTTAAAAAGTATTTTGATTATCAGAAAAGTTAAGTAAAATATTAATAACTTTTTAATTAGGATTTGAATTCCGATTTTATCCAACAATTATAATTATTTTTAATCTAATAATTAAGTGATTGAAATTTTACTATGTTGCAGATTCGAACCTGAACTGCAGTCAGATATTTTTGCATAGCTACCGACTGAAGTCGTTTAATGAAATCGAAAAATTAAAATTTAGTTGATTTTATTCTCTAATTAATTTTTTACTCAATCTATGTGTGAATTAATTAAGCAATATTTTATTTTTAGTTTTAGAAAAAAACAGAATTTGAATATTAATTTTGCTAGCTGGTCTATTTTAATTAAGAGACATGTGTATCACATGTTTATCATGAGGTATATTATTTGATTTTTGATGTTTCTTTATTGGGCTTATAGGTCCCTTTTTTCATAAATTAATAATATTATTTGGTTTTTGCTATAATGATTGAAACAGTTTCGTTTCTATGATATACATGTGTTCTTATACTTTTTCATTTGTCTCTTGAAATTTAGTATACTTTTAGGTTTTCTTTTATCAATTTGCTTTTTCTATTTTATGATATTTCTTTCTTTTAAAATCATTTAAAATATAAGTTGAAAATAATTTGCAACTTAATTAGGTTTAGTTGATTTCAAAGAGACGAATTAAAGACATCTAAATATGTATGAGTGATATTTTTCTCGAATTCAAAGAGTCTTAGAAAGACCGCGAGTGTTTCGAAATCACTCAAAACTCAAAATTTACAATTTAGCTGCAAAAACTAATAATCTACATTTTTAGCTCCCTAAATAAAAAATTAAGTATTTTTTTTTAAGTATAAGGAGTAGCGAAAAATGATGCGTGAATTAGAAAAACTAGATTGGTGTTAAATTGCAAAAAATCATGATCTATATTTTTAGCACCATAAATAAAAAATAAGTTTTTTTTAAGTATAATGAATAGTGAAAAATGATGTGCGAATTAGAAAAAATAAAATGACGTTAAACCGAAGGAAGTCAAGTCAAATGTTGGACATTACTCACACTCATCAACGAACGCTAACACACATGTCACTCGCGTGAATAAAAAATACGGCTTTCAAGTTTAGATTTTGTAGACCGTAATATTTAGTTACTAAAATAGAATTACCGTTGTATATTCCATTTTACACACAGTGAATTAAATTTCTTGCTTTTTTGCAATTTGTCTATTTTACTTTACAGTTTATTTATATTTTTATTTGTTTAGTTCCTCGAAAAAATCAAACATTCATACTTAAGACTAATTGGATGAGATAAGACACTAGTGCATGAGTTGAATTTAAAACCAATTTTCAAAGTCATTCTAAGGTGTTTTTGAACTAGCTTTTTGTTTAGCAACATTAACTAGTGCAGGAGTTCAAGACAACCCTTCTCTCCCTTGAAAAGATGGAAGACGAATTGTCAAAGTGTTAAGACGAATCGCTTAAGACCTATGATAAATATTGTAAACGTACTAAAGAGTAGGTGACCTTTTTGCATTCCGAACTGGACCCGGGGGAACTTGATCTTTTCAAGGTGATCAAGGACAGACAATTGGTAGATGAGGAAGACAAATCTCATGCATCAACGCTGAATCCTATTGATGGAGCAGAGGCTTCCTCAAAGAAGAATGAAAGGTTCCTTTACTTTGGACAAAGGGCGAGTTAATGAGAAAGAGGGTTGCTAGGCTCCCGATATGAAATTCTGTCCTTCATGGGCTTCTTGTAATTATGCTCTTTGGAGTTTTTGTAAACACGTCATTTAAGGGTTTATTATCAATGTAGTTCTCTTTGATATCCCTATCGGGAGAGTGCATTCTTTAGTGAAGATCCAACTTGTATGCTTCCTCTTAGGGTGACAAGTATCCTTCATTGAAGATTCAATATTAAATTTTCTCTTAGGGCGGCAAGGATATTTCATTGAAGGTCTAACGTAAAGTCTCCTCTTAGGGCGATAAGGACCTTCATAAAATTTCCTCTTAAGACATAAAGGATCTTTCATTGAAGGTCCAACATAAAATTACCTCTTAGGACGACAAGAATCCTTCATTGAAGGTCCAGTGTAAAATTTCCTATAAGGGCGGCAAGGATCCTTCATTGAAGGTCATTCACAAAAGTGCCTCTTAAGACGGAAAACATCCTTTATTTAAGTTATAAAGTAAAATTGTCTTTTAGGACAACAATGATCCTTCGTTTAAGGTTCAACGTAAAATTGTCTCTTAGGGCTGTAAGGATTCTTCATAGAAGTTTTGGCGTAAAACTGCCTTTTAGGGTGACACAAATTCTTCATTTAAGGTCGAGCATTAATTGCATCTTAGGATGGCAAGGATCCTTCATTGATGGTCCAACATAAAATTTATTCTTAGGGAAGCAAAGATCCTTCACTAAAGGCCTAATCTAAAACTATATACAAACCTTCAAAGATCAAGAAGATAAGACGCCTCATTGAAAACCCTGCCTCTACAGGGGAAAAGAGTGTTACCCCTTAAATTAAAATTCGTCTTGGAAGAATGTTCATTGAAATGGCAAGCTCGAAGGCCTCGCGTTAATCATCCAAAACATCAAAGTAACTATTTAACTTAATACAACAGATTATTAAGCTTCAGGATCCTTGTATACCGCTCATAGTTATTACTTGACAAATCCACGTTCTTTATAGATATGGCGACCAACTTCTACCTTATTATAGTACGGTCTTGTTTGATATCACAAACCTCCTAAGGCTTACTTGGACCTCCTATGGACTTTTTTAAGCGTCTTCCTTTCCTTCTTGGGTTCCATTCCGGGGTCCAGGTCATCAAAGTTCATTCTTTGTGCATTTGGTGATAAAGTGTTGATTATAGCCATCGTGCCCTCTTTAATATCAAGTTGTCATGATAACACCTTCTGGCGCCCGTCTAGTAACAAATACTTCATGCATAGATACAAGGTCGATAGAGCGACGCACAAGAGGTTGAAGGCGTGCCTACCTATGATTATATTATAAGAGGATGAGGCTTTAATCACAAGGTATCTCACTTTCATCTTCTTTGAATTTTACTTTAGCTCAAACACCATCTTGAGGGTGATGTAGCCTTTCACTTGTACATGCTTGCTTGAGAAGCCGACTATTTAACTTTGAAATGCCTTAAGCTCATATGGATTTAACTTAAGCCATTCAAATGCATCCTATTATATGGCATATTCAAAACTCCCTTGATCAATCAACACTCGCGTGATCTCACTATCATTGCATAAAACGGTTATGACAATGGGATCATTATCGTGGGGACGAATCCCAATGATATCCTTGTTAGAGAATGTGATCTCGTGTTTTAGAGTGTTTTCTAGGTCTGATTTGGATTTGGAAGAAGAATCTTATATGGTCATAAATTGTTGTGTATATCTTCTTCAAGAGGAGTTGTATTCATCATCCCTAGCAAAACCTCCATCTAGAGTATTGAGAGTGCAACAGACTGGCCGGTCTTTTTCTCTGCCCCTGCTCCTTTCCCTTTCAGGATATGGAGCTTTCTTGTGGATCTCGCCCTTGATATTTGCAGCCTCCTCCTAATTGGTGGGAGATGCCTAAAACATACTTCCTCAGAGGCCCTCCTAAGTGAGCTACTTTATCTCATTCTTCAACTTGTAGAAATCCTCCATATGGAGACCCTTCACCTTGTGAAACTTCCACCATCTACTAAGATATATGGAGACATAATGTCATTCTTGGGGGCCGGTGGAGGCGATATGTCATGAGTATAGAAGACTTCGCGCCATATCTAATCTTGGCAAGGGCTGAGTAGCGTAAAGCTCTCAGCGGGTCTCCCACTATGTTTGAAGGTCACACAATCTCTTATTGGTGAGGTATAGTAACTCATAGGTTGTTGGTGTGATGCATCAGAAGCTTCAAATGTTTTCTCGTGGGAATTCCTTGTCTTTTTCTCCATGTTACTCTCCCCACCCTTGATATAGCATTCGACCCAATGATTTCTTCCATGGAAGCCGCCGACCTCTATGCAAGGGACTCGTTGAAGTGTCTAGCCCTCAAACCATTCTCAGAATGCCCCACAATCCATATATAATCAACAAAAGAATGAATAAGAAACGATAACTATATAGCCGATACATTATTCGTTCAATAAACCTAAAAAATAAATCATTTCCTATACAAAGAGGACATAGGAGAAACTCTTTCGAGACCAAATAAAAATGACTCTTCCTTTAAGTTCATCAATTATTTAGTCCCTCCCCCTTACATCATAATTTACAAAATAGTAAATACCATTTACTAGCCATCACAATATCCTAGTCACATTTTTCTACAAACCTATTGGTCAACCTGCAAAACCTTCATCATCACTCTTCCAAGTTAACCAGACTCTCTGCAGAAGGTGGTTAGTGCATTTCCACAAATGCTGCTATCTGATGTTGAAGTCTAAAGAGCCATCACATGGGCGCGTGGACCCACAAGCGCGTGAAACATTCAATCATACACACACATTACATTACATATCTTAATTTCCTTGCCCTAAACTTCATCAATTAAAATACACATCATCAAAGAGAAGAAAAAAAAACATATGAAGTAACTATAAGAGACCATATTATACTAAAATTAAATAAAAAAAAGAGAATAATTATAGTTTCCATTTTTTTGTAATAATAGATCAAATTTGTCCCTTTTTATATAGCACACAAACTTTCATTTCTCTCATAAAACAAACCATTCTCTTTCTCCTTCTCTCTCTCTTTCTATATTGCACTAAATCAAACACTCTTGTATTCATATAAATAAAGTTAGAATTTATTGTTCCAAGACACAGAAAAAGAGAGAGAGAAAAAAAATGGGAAGAGGAAGAGTTGAATTGAAGAGGATAGAGAACAAAATAAACAGACAAGTAACTTTCTCAAAAAGAAGAAATGGTTTGCTCAAGAAAGCTTATGAACTATCTGTTCTATGTGATGCTGAAGTTGCCCTCATCATTTTCTCTAGCCGTGGGAAACTCTATGAATTTGGAAGTGTTGGGTATTTTTCTTTTCCTCTCTCATTTCTAAAAAAATTATCTTTAATTAATTTTGCATTTTTTTATGAAATATTAATTTTTTTACTACTATTTTTGTTAGGTTCAAATCCCAATGATTTGTAGAATTTTTTTTTTCTTTGTTTAATATTTTGGGTTTTGTGATGATGTTATTGTAACTTGTTTTTCTTAGCTTTCTTCTTTGCATCACTTTCTTTCACCAAAATGGTTTCTGAAATTTTGCTTTTAAGATTTAACTATACATAAGTACTTTTTACTCATTAGTTTTTTTTTAACAGTTCTTTAAAACACCTGATAGATAATATAAAGATTTGAGTTTCACCTTTCAAAATTATGAAATAGTACAAAAGTTATAGTTATTTCTTCTTCTTCTTTCTCTGAAGAGAGTCAGAGAAAAGAAAAAATTGGTGAGGAAAAAACAATGATGATATGATAATATTAGATTTGTGGTACTTTTCTTTTGGTTTATTGGTGTGAAAATATGAAAAGTACTAGCCTGTGCAGTTTGTGTTTTCACTATCTTTTGTACCATTGTGTGTAAGATCTAGGGCTTTTTCCAAAATCATGTTGTGAAAAATAATTGAAGTTATAGACTTTTTAACATTGGAGTTTTTAAGCTTTGTCCATATTTCTTTTAGGTCTTTAATCTTTTGGTTCTATCATTGTTTCTTTTCTCAGTTATCTAAACCAAATGGTTTTAAATTTGGATTTTTTTTTTCTTTGGATTTTTAGATCCATTATATCTCTCTCCCATATGAATTTTCTCAGTTATCTCTCCCCCCGTGTGTATTTTTTTAATGTCTGTAATAGAAGAATTTTCTTAACTAGCATCAATTAGTTGTAGATTAATTTCGTTATTTTCATAATTTTAATTTTTTTCTGTCTTGTTTATAGCCTATTTAAATTTTTACAAAATAATTTCTTGTATTTTTTTAAAAATGACAAAATCTCTTCTTTTGCAACAAAAAACATGTGTATTGAAGTTTCTTTTGCAAAATTTAATTTAAAATTTGAAACTCATCCAATCAGAAATGTCTTCCATTAATAAAGAGTTTTCTTTCCCTTTATTTTATTGCTAGCCCTATAAGGTTTAAAAAAATTTAAAGTAAAAAATAAAAATATAAAATTAAGCCCAAATTAATTAGTTTTATTCTTTATTTTTTTTTGTTTTATATTTTTACATTTAATCTAATATATTGAAACTCCTACCACATTATTGATGTGATTGTGTTGATTTCCATATAGTAGTACTTCCTTAAAAGGAAATGTAAGTAAAAAAAATTTAAAAGTTGATTTATCTAATTTAATTTTAATTAGATAAATCAACTTTTACAAGCTCTTTTGTATTTATAATTTATTTAATTTTTGAAAGTTGAGTTCATGCTCAAAATCATTAGGGATTGCTAAGTTAATTGGACTTTTGGTTTTTCTGCTTCATAATTTATTTTTATTTTCCTTCTTACTAATTCCATCATTTAAATTTCCAAAATTAAAAACAATATATACTTTATGGTGGTTGAAATTTGGATAATTTATCTAAACTAAAAATTTCTTTGTTGTTCCAAACTAAAAAAAAATATCTTTGACCTAATACTGATCAAGTTTTCTTCACAGCACTACCAAAACTATTGAGAGATACCAACGCTGCTCTTTCAATCCTCAACAAGATGATCACCAAATCGATTGCGAAACACAGGTAAATAATCATCATCCACTACTAAAAAAATCGAAATTTAGAACTGGAAAAAAAGAAAAATTCGAGAATAGGCCTCAAAAAAATACTATTAGAGAGACACAAAATTTAAAATTTTCATTTCAATTTCAATTAATTTTTCAAAACGGAAAAATGTATTAATTTAACACACTTCACACATTTTTGTTTTATCAAATAGAGTTGGTTCCATGAAGTGTCTAAGCTGAAAGCAAAATATGAGTCTCTTCAAAGGACTCAGAGGTATTAATTAATTACTATATAGTTTTGTATTCAATTTTCATATATATGTTATATAGTACTAACAATGCATGATTGAAAAAAAAAATGATAAGAAAACAAGATGTGAAAATTTACTTTACAATGTAATGTCATTTCTGCAGGCAGTTGCTTGGAGAAGATCTTGGACCTTTGAACATAAAGGAGCTGCAGAATCTTGAGAAACAGCTTGAAGGTGCTTTAGCACAAGCTAGACAAAGAAAGGTATAATACACTTATGCACGTATCTATCTATTTTTGTTTTCTACTTTTTCCTTTTCTTTATTACAATTCAAGAACTATTAAAAAATTTAAATAAGCTCTAGAATTTGGAGAAGTTTATAACTTGATTAAATTAAGCTCTTTCCTTTGCAGACACAAATTATGATTGAACAAATGGAAGAGCTTCGAAAAAGGGTAACATCGATCATCGAAACATTTTTTGTCCTATGATCTTATTTTTACTATTATTGATGTCACCGACTATATTTAATGAGATAAGACTTGATTGTTGTATCTGCATTATGTAAGTCAAAGTTCATTTGTTAGACGTGCACCGATAAATTTCCATTTTGGTTCGGAATTCGTTCATACAAAATTACTTGTATATTTTAAGACCAACTTTGGTAGGATTTCTCATTATAATTTTCGATCATTTTGTAGGAACGCCATCTAGGTGACATGAACAAGCAACTAAGACTCAAGGTTGCACAAGGAACATGTTCATATATAAATTCATTACCTTTTATACTAATTTTTTTCTTTTAAATATTGCTTATAAAAACTTCATTTTCAGCTTGAAGGAGAAGGGTTTAATCTTAAAGCAATGGAAAGCTTGTGGAGCTCAAACTCAGTTGCTGGAAGTAGCAACTTTACATTTCAGCAACCTCAAACTCAAACCAACCCCATGTCTATGACTATGGATATCCAAGCAGAACCCTTTTTGCAAATAGGGTAATGAAATTTTCTTCATTTTTATATAAATTTACCACACTTATAATTTCAATGGTAATAGATTCTGATGTTAACTGTCTTTATTGGACAGATACCAACAATATGTTCAAGCTGAAGCATCCAACGTTTCCAAGAACATGGCTTGTGAGACTAACTTCATGCAGGGATTTTTCCTTTGATAATTATAATGAATCAAATATAAGATTTACCTTATATATTGTTTATATATATGGTTTTTAGATTTATGATTTGGCAATTATTATTATTATTATCAGCACAAAATTGTATCTTTGTGACAAACTTCAGACTCCTATAGTTGTAATTGGATACAAATATAGATAATGGTCTTTTACTTATATTTAAAACAATGTTGATGTTTGAACTTTCAAGTTTAATTGAACCTATATACATATGTGTATTTGTTTCTTTTCTGACCATCCCTCATGAGCTTTTCTCCTATCTTTATGTACTTATCTGTTTGAATTTGGATGTAAATTTTTTTTTTTAACATTTTCAAAATTTTAGGAAAAAAAAAATTCCTAAATATTTACATATGTTAAAAAATATTTTTTAACATATGTAAATGTTTTCAAATTCTATGTTGGGGAAAAGTTTAGCTGGAATTTATTTAATTTAGAAAAAGGTGATAACTAATGTTGAGGCTAGTTGTGTATTGTGTGGGCAGCAAGCCCGTATCAACCATGCACATGTGGACTTATATGTGTAACACCTCAAAATACTCTTTAATAATAATTTGCTGGTTTTTTTTTTTTTTTTATAAAAAAACGAAGAATATGACTCTGTTTGGTAAAAATAGCGGTTGACTAATAAGTTAGTTGATAGCTTATAGCTTATGACTGATGACTGATGACTGATGGCTTATAGCTTATAGAGGATGTTTGAGACTGATAGCTTATAAGCTAATTGAAGTGTTTGGTAAAATTAGCGGTTCAATTAACTTATAAATGTAAAATGACATAAAAGATGTTTAATATATAATTATTTTATTTTAAATTAAAATAAATTACAAGGGTTAAAAATGGATTTTAATTAAAATAATAAGGATAAAAAAGGAAGAAAAAACAATAAGCTATAAGACATAAGCTAAAACGCTATTTGAAATAGCGTATGGAAAATAAGCTATAAGGTAGTAAAATAAGCTATAAGCTCGTGATGAAAAGACCGTTACCAAACGGGTCTAAATTATCATATGTTCTTATAAGACATAAGACATAAGCTATAAGCTCGAAAATAGGTTTTAACAAACAGAGCCTATATATAAACAAGAGAAAGGGAGGCAGTACCGTCAAAGTACAATGGAACAGCGCAAAAGCTATAAGGAGTATTAAAAAATGGGATAAAACTAAATAACACAAAAAAACTGCTAGCTAAAAAAACAACATCATGCAGGCTCAAACAAAACTATGAAAAATAAAGCAACTGAAAAATTAGCATCAGTCAAGACTAGAACTCTTCAATACAAAGACACCTATAGGAACACCAAAACCACAAAAGAACACAACAAAAACACATCTAATAGAGGCCGAAACCACTCACCCCTAATTGGTTTAGAAACAAGATAGGTTCCCCAGCTAGGCCGAGTAGACACAAGGGTTTTCCACTGACCTACCAAGTGTTAGCCTAGATTTTTGACCACAGTGACCTCAGAGTATAAATAAGAGGTTTAGGAAGAAACTGAATAACATTTGAAGAATAAAAGAAGCATTTCGATGTCACCTCTTCAAACCAAGTAGTTGAAGGTTCAAGCATAAGATATATGACTTAGCACTTTCTCTAAAGTAATTATCCAAAGCTTTCGACGAACGATGCAGTCAAAATTTCATCGGAAATGCTGGTATGAGTCTTCGACAGCAACAGATTGGCACGAAGAAGAGCAACATAACTGCTTTTTGATCTTATCCAAAAGTACACGTGGAGAAAAATCCAAGGGCAAAATGCATGCGGCGAAAACGTGTCAACTTCTAAGGAACAACCCGTTGAAGATAGTTGATCTTGTATTAGTATAAATAGAACTTCTAGTGTTAGGATTTGGTGTGTCAAAATCATTACAAAAACTCACAAAACTCAAAGTATCCAAGTGTCAAGCGAGAAAAGAGTTAGTTGAGCAAAATGTATGATCCTGAACACCATGTTCTTTATATTCTAAGTGAATTTCCTTTATTTTAAATTTCTTTTTCTGTAATTTTGAGGTAAGAGGAAATAGTCCTAGAGGTTAGAGGAACACCCCTCTTAAGTAAATTAACTCATAATAGGGGTAAAGCCACGAATCACGGATTGGAAATCAGTAAAAAGGGCTAACTCATAATAAAAAATAAAAGGTCTCCTCCATTTAAGATACCAAATCCAGCTATCACCCTCCTCATATTCCAACCTCCCCCACATAATTAGTAGGCTGGTTAGAAATCAAGAAAAGTCTAGGAAATCTAAGAAGAGAGGGAGAGTCCCCAACCCAAATATCCTCCCAAAAATAGGTAAGGAGACCAAAATCAACTTTTAGAAAAGCCCATCCCTGAACCAGTCGGAAGTGTCACAAACTCTAGAACCTAGAAGAGAGGCCACTCTCCATTAAGGCGATACCGATCTAAGGCATCCAACTCTACCACTCAAGATGGAAGAGGTAAGGGCTACACCATATCTAGCGGTGAGAATATCCCGCCAAATGCCAAAAGCCCCAGAAAGTAGACGCCATCTCCACTTACCCAATAGGGCCAAAGGTTATTATTAATATTATATTATAATAATTATTTTGAATATAATAAGTAGCTATTAAATAAGAAGAAAAAAAGGTAACGATAAAAACAAAGTATAGTGGAGCATTATTCTCATATGAGAGCGTTTTTCTCGTATTCCAACTTCTCAATATTTCAAATTCTTGAAGAAACTTACTATAAACATAGATCTAAGATGCATTGGCTTCGCGAAGATGATCTAAACACTAATTTTTTTCATATGTCAGCCAACACAAGGAGAAAATTAAAAAAATATCAATATGATGCTTAATGACAACAGAGTGGAAGTGAAAGATCAATCAGGGTTATGTGAAGTTGCTAAGGAGTATTTCAACAAGCTGTTTATAGAAAAGAAAAGTATTCATGAACCGGTACTAGCTACAATTCCACAACAAATTTCTAGGGAAGATAATGACAAGCTTCTCCAACATATTACCAAAGATGAGTTACGTGAAGCTCTTAATCACATTCACCCAGATTAGTCGCATAGGCCCGATGGGTTTAACCCGACATTTTATCATAATTTTTAGAAGTTGTGTGGAGATGATACTTTTAAGGTTGTGACACTTTGGATGGAGAGAGGGTTCTTCCCACATGCTCTTAATGATACTAATATTTGTCTTATTCGAAAGTGTGAAAATCCTAATAATATGAAGGATTTGAGACCTATTTCATTATATAATGTGGTGTATAAGATGATTTCAAAACTTCTTGCAAGTAGAATGAAAATACGTTTATCTAAGTGTGTGTTAGAGGAGTAGTGTGCGTTTGTAGAAGGTCGATCTATTATTGATAATGCTATGATAGCCATTGAGACTATACTTGTGTTGAAAAGGAGGATGAATAGGATGAAAGCGAAACTTGATCTTAGATTGACATAAGTAACGCTTATGATAGGGTGGACTAGGGTTTTTTGAGAGGTGTACTAAGTTGCATGGGATTTGCTGATAGGTGGATTCATTGCGTGATGATGTGTGTATCATTGGTAAATTATTCTGTTATGGTTAACATGATAGAGTTAGACCAATTCATCCAGGGAGGGGCTGAGAGAAAAAGCTTAATTGTCTTCATATCTCTTCATCCTAGTAGCTGAAGCACTTTCCACTCTTATTAGGAGAGCTGTTGCTAGAGGAAATATCCATGGTATTCAAATAAGTAGAGGGGAGCCAATGGTGTCCCATCTACTTTTTGCTGAAGATTGTTTACTATTTTGCAGGGCCAATTTATCTGAAGTGGAAATTCTTATGGAAATTCTCCAAATGCATTTTGCAGGGCCAGTTTATTTGAAGTGCCAGGAGATTAATATGTCAAAGTCAGAAGACTTTTTCAGCCGTAACATTAGTGGTCCAACTCAAGAAGATCTTGCTCGATTAATGGGTTTTCTTCATGTGCTAGGTAAGATAAGGTATTTTTCCGTCGATGATTGGTAAAAGTAAGAAAAGTACTTTTGAATTTATCAAAGGATTGTATATGGAGGAGAATTAGTTCTTGGAGAGGAAGGTTGTTGTCTAGAGCGTGGAAAGAGATCATGATCAAGTCAGTTCTTCAAGCAATACCCTCATATATCATGAGTGTTTTTGTCATCCTAGATAATATTGTTAATGATACAGAGAAGATGTTGAACTATTTATGGTAGGATTGGTAGTCATAATAAAGGAAGAAGGTGGTTTGCTTGGGAGATATTGACATGGGTTAAGAAGGATGGTGGTCTTAGTTTTAGAGATTCAAAGCTTTCAATATGGCTATGGTGGCTAAACAAGGGTGGCATATAATGATGAATCCTAAGACCTTGGTAGCTAAAATATTTAAAGTCAGGTACTTCCCTCGTTCTTCTTTCTTTGAGGCTAATATTGGTAATAATCTGAATTTTGTTTTGAGAAGTATTTGGAAAGGCAGGAATATTTTGGTGATGCCGAATCCTTGGTTGAAAGATGGAGGAGATGGCGGGATTTATGCACCACAAGGTCAAAGGGTGTATAGTATTAATGTTAATAGTCTTATGCTGCCTAATGTAAAATAATTGGATACTCAAAAAATTTTATAATTGTTTACTCATGATGCGGTGGGGGAGATTCTAAAGGTTCCATTGCTAGAAGAAGTGAGGGAGGATCGTTAGGTTTGGAAAGAAGATTATAATGGTGTGTATAGTGCCAAAACGGGATATATAAGTTGTTATTTAGTGCCCAAGCTAATAGCTTCAACCGTAGAGTTGAAGGGGATTGGAGTAGCTTTTGGAAGATTATAGCTCCACTTAGAGCTAAGCATTTCCTTTGGAGGATTTGTCATGATTGCCTTTCTACGTGAATTAGACTTCGTTAACATTATGTTCTGTGTCTCGATATCAGCCAATTGTGTGAAGGTAGTGAGGAAGATAAGTGGCATTTGTTCTTTGGGTGTCCGTTGTAACACCCCCAAATCTATACTACTGAATAAAGCATACATTTGCATAATTCAGAGTAAATAAGCATACATTTAACACGCAATGGTCACATTCAAGTAACACGGAATTGAAGATTCAAAACAAACATGCAAAGCCACAAAGGAACAATTGTCTCATCAATAAAATGGTAAACTCGGATGATTCCCATACATCATCCGCCATATAACAATATATTGGGCTCAAAGGCCACTCATCAACAACATAACATATTCGAATAGGAAAATACATAAGAGTAAAAAATATCTCATGAACATCAAGTCAGAGATAATAAACCCAAAATCCCATGTTATACATTGACTATAGCACAATAAGACTACCTAGTCAAGACACACTAAAAGAGTTCCAAGCTTCAAAGCTAAATCTCCTCCGAAGCACCACTATCCTCGATACCTGAGAGATGTCGCAATAGAACATCATTCCAACAGAAGAGTGAGAATTCAAATTATTATAAATAAAAATAATAATTAGGAAATGTATAACACAACAACAATACATTCCAGGAATTCATCATGCTTCATATAAACATGCATCATATTTACTTTATCAAAAATCACATGTTTATCTCATACGACATAGCCTCTCAAATCAAGTAATCATGTTCAATTACTACAATCATCCATCATATCACGAACATATGTGACAACAAGTTTATGTTCACTCATCATCTCCAAGATTCACATATATGCATACCCACAACATCATTCCACACAATCAAATCACATAGATCACACAACATTAATAATTCACATCGACACGTGCGACTTAAGTATGACTCAATGCGATATGCATGTGGATCCCTCTGTTATCATTTTCGGCAAGTTGATTGTCCATCTCTTGGACTAGATAACCACCTCTAAAGCTCCATTCGACGTTAGGCTTTCAAACCCCATTTCTGCGTTAAGTTTGGGATAAGCAAATAATCTTCACAAGATTACACGACATTGCCTCTTTCAAAGGCTCATTCTAGTGTAAGTGTGCATTAAAACAAGACTCATGCAAATAAGACGATCGCAACCTTTTAAAATACATAAGCATATCACATCCAACATTGCATAACATATACAAACATGACTTCAATCTCAAACAGTGCATCACTTAGCATACATTATTTCCACATCATTCAATCACATGTATTCAAACATAGTATAACATGTATTGCATCATCATTCATCAATTCACATCATAACACATACGTATTTTAAGTATTATGTTTCTCATATGAATTCATCCATAAACCAACCGATACATGCTAAATAATTAATCGAAAGTCGTGATAATTATTCATAAATCAATAGCATGCAAATCCATAAGCCAATCCAAGAAAATAAAATATTTCATTTTTCAACACAGGCCGCGCTACGCGCCCTTACACACGCGTGACGCGCGCTACATTCTGTAACGTGGTTTGCGTGTTTTCCCAACAGCGCGCTACGCGCCCTATACCGCATGAAGCGCGTACTGTGTTTTCAGTAAAATTGCTGCTGCGATGACAACAAACCCCCTTTTCCCCCATTTTCACCCAAAACAAGTTCATGTTCAGGTTTTACCACGAATTTCATGTTTATATCACATATACAACACATATATTCAATTATAAACATCATAACATAATTCATCAATCAATTCCATGGATTCTAACATAATCTCTAAGGTTAGGGTTTCTCGAAATCATCATACATACACCAAACATGTTATTCACATACTCATTCATAGAATCACATATAGAATTATCATAACCTGTTATATTTGACATAATTTATGGATTAACATACCAATCTCAAGACAAAACTCATGAAATAGTAAACTCCCAATCCTAAATCATACATATCTAACCCCACATACATTACCAAATTATATCAACTTATAATCACTTAGATTTGCATTCTTACCTTAGATTAGATGGAATCTCTAGTCCTCCCTCTTCAAGAATTTCCTTTCTTTCTCTTCTCTTCTAGCCTCTTTTCTTTCTTTTCTTTCTAACTTATGTTTTTCTCACATAACCTCTCTTACTATCTCTATTCTTATTGGATTTAACCCACCCAATTCCATATTCTAATTAATTATATCCATTATTAGGTATTTACTAATCTTCACACATCCACTTAATTATTTAAATACCACACATATTCAAATAATCACAAAACACACCAAATAATTAATTATCACATAAATATTAATTAATAAAAATAAACATTTAATAAATAAATACGGGAATAAAAATTGGGTTGTTACATCCTTCGATCATTCAATGCTGGAATGTTCTAGGTTTGAATCCTTTCATCATTCCTAACTTACATATTTTCCATGATGCAAACTCACTAATTCTTGACATATGGAGGATAGGATGGTAGCGGAGAGAGTTGCTGTTATGATATGAGTTATATGGAACAATAGAAATAATTGGATTTGGAACAATGAAAGGGAGGATGCGAACTAGTTTAGAATTAAAGCTTTCCATGCTTGGAAAGATTGTTTTAAAGCTCAAAACTTCTACTATACTGATATTGGTACTAGTGAGCACTCAAGTGTGTGGCATCCACCGAGTGTAGGGTGAGTGAAATGTAATGTTAACGCGGAGTTTAATAACCAAAAAGGAACAACAAATAGATCATGGTGTTTTAGAGATAGTAGTGGCATGTTCTTCAATGCAGGAATATCATGAGATTTCGGTCTCTTTTCCATCATAGAGGCTGAAGCTTTAGCCTTGAAAGAAGCGATGCAGGAATCCATCTATATGCATTTGAATCAGGTTACTTTTGAGAGTGACTCTCTAATGGTGGTCCAAGCAATACACACTAACTATGGTGGTAATTCTGAGTTAGTTTGATTTTTTTTATTAGGAACTTACTAGTTTCCCATTCCAAATTCGAGGTGAAGTTTGTTAAGCGCCAATGGAATTCGTTTGCTCATCGATTAGCTAAAGTGGTCAATTTCTGGACTAGGCGTAGTGTTTTGAATTTTTTTTCTGTGTAAGCGAGATATTATATAAGGGAGAACTAAGGGTTCTCCAACCTGTTTACAGTGGGAATCGGGAAGCCCCGACAAAAAGAGATTACAAACCAATTGTATTACGAAAGAAAAAGCAAAGGATCTTTGCTAAACTCGTAAAAAGAACTTTCACCACAAAAAGACCACTTCCAAACTAAAGTTTTAATATTCGACACCGTATCGTTAATATTCCAAGTCTCATTTTGGAAGAAAACCCCACTCCTCAATAGCCATATAGCCCATGAAGTGGTCTGTCAAATAACTCCTAATTTAGTCTCTTTAACCTTTTGCACACTATAAAACGAGTGTCAACCCAAGCAATTCGACAAATACTCATCCTCCTCCAAATCCGATTTTCCTACCCAAAAAGCTATCTCCCTCCAAATATTTTAACCCCCGAGCATTTAAAAAAGGAATGCTCCAAGTTTTCCAAATCTATACCACAAAAAACACACTTAAAACTTTCAATAGGAAAAATGATACCTCTACACACCAAAAGGTCATTGGTTGGAAGCCTATTAACAAGAAGTCTCCAGTTTAATTGGGATATGAATTCTTGGGAAGAATCAAAGCGATACCTTTTGTGATTCCTTCTTGTATTGAACAAGTTTTAATTAATGACATGAATTGAGTTTGATTGAGTAAAAAAAATAAATTCTTCTACTTTTAAACCACAAAAGAAACAATCACATTCTCTAATTCAATTCTAATTTTTTATTCTGTTCCAAACAAATTTGCGGTAAGGGGAAAGGTTATTTTACTCGTGGGTAGAGGGGTTGGCCTAAAACCCCGTTTTCGATATTATTTTGTGTCTTAATATTCCTAATAACTAATTAATATAATTATTTTTATGTAAGTATTTTGTATGCTATAATGGTGTATCAGTGAACTATGTTAGTTTTATCAAATTATTTGTTTACACTAGTATAGATCTAGTAAGTCAATAAATAACTATTTTGAGTTAAGGCATGCTTTGTTAAAGACACTGAATTTACTTTCAGAGCAGTACATATTGCTCCCAGAAATTTTGAATGGCCTGAATAAATCATTTTAATCTGTCCTGATAGATCACAGACTGGTAATGGATTAGTGAAATACAAAGATTATGTAACTAGCAACTCATAAGGAGCTAAGAAGTATTGAGCTAGATATTTCAAAAGACATGATAATGAGAATCTAGTGTCATTTGTAATTTGTCAAAAGACATTATTGAACAAGCATACAACCACTTGGTTGATTATTTGAATATGTGTTACTCAATAGGTGAATAATAAAACGATTGAACCTGAAATAATGGATTGAGGTGGAGTATATTGATTCAATGAAATTGTAATTTGGAAAGGGGGTGTATTTAGCAGACAATACTTTTTTAAAAAATATAGCGGTGGAATATTTAAATAATAAAGGTGGTGCATAAAGTAATCATCTTCACAGTACAATAACAAGACTTCATTGTTGGTCTTATCAAATTTTGTTGTGAGCCCAATGATATTTTGGGGTCTAAGGTACTACTTATAAAGAGAATTAATAATATATAAACTATTAATTTTTGAAATTGCTTGTCTCACATATGCCTGTCTTTGAAGACGTGCAAAACGATCTAACGTATCGGGCTTTAAAATTTTCAAAGTTAAACCCCATAAAATATTTGTTAGGTTAAATTGTGATCATATAGGGCATCTATATGTTTTATCCTTGCTAAATTGTGACTAACATATTTAGAGCTTCTAAAAATTTGAGACGGCTCTGCTCTCACATTAAGTGGTGGAGAAACATCCTATTGAAATCTCAAAATATTTATACGAATTCGAAAATCCATTTCAAGACTCACTCTTTACACTAAATTCATGTGTAAATAAACCAAACACTCATTTAAAAATATACTTCAGAATTAATCCAAAAATATATTTTTTTAGTAGAATTTGCTTTTAAATTTTTTAGTCTCCTTCACTTTATGTGGTCCTTCTTAGACGAACAATTGTAGGGATGATGGAATGGAGTGGCTACCACAGTCTCATTCTCAAAAAGAGAGTTCAATTGATTAGAATTTCCTAAATGTGGAGTTGGAAATTAATTTTGGGTTTTGAATTTTCATCCTCCCTTTATATGTGGGAAGAAATGGAGGTTGTGATATTCCAAACACGAAGATAGGAG
Organism: Vicia villosa; assembly: GCF_029867415.1. Taxonomy (NCBI): domain Eukaryota; kingdom Viridiplantae; phylum Streptophyta; class Magnoliopsida; order Fabales; family Fabaceae; genus Vicia; species Vicia villosa. Next base: position 117,543,630 of record NC_081186.1, on the reverse strand, counting down.
GTTTTATATGATCATCCCACAACTTGATTTTGAAATTTAACAACATGAAGGAAAAAAAGAGGTATAGAATTTTGATCATCCCATTAATACGGTTGGCACCAATGATAAAGCGGAGAATTGAGTTGTTTAAAGAAAGACTTAATATCCTTTTTGGTCCCGTACCTATGCCTTTGGGTCCATTTTGGTCCTATTCCTTTTAAAAGTCTCAAATTGGTCCCTTACGTTATTAAAATGGTGCCACGTTTGTCCTACCGGTTAGAAACGGTAGTTTTTTATTTAAAACATGGCTGACGTGTTAGCTTATTGGTGAGGTGCAATGAAAATCATTGCTTAGGTGTCATTTGAGTTAGCATTTTATTAGTTGGTTAATGTTATTATTTGACATATGCTGAGCCTGAGATAGAAAGCCCTAGAAGACGCAGTGAGAGGACGAAGAGAGAAGACGAATAGAGGAGACGATGGATGCTGTGAGGAAGACGAAGACCCAACTTCTAAAAACGGTTAGTTTGCATGTCTCTGATATCTATGAATGTGTGTTATGAATGTGTGTTTACCTTGTTTCGTTTTTCTGAAATGATTAGGTTTCTAGGTTTTTTTTGCCCCTTTTGAAATCTGCTATCATGACATGAATACTTGCTTGCGTGTAATGTTGTGTTTTATTGTTTGTAATGTTAGTTTTCTTGTCTTAGGTAGAAATGACAGATATTATCACATTGACTTTGCATCATAGTGGTGACTTTGTGGATTCTGAAAAAACTGATTATGTGGGGGGTAAATGTATTGAGTTAGATGTAGATGTGGATAGATGGTCATACTTTGAATTGGTTGGTGTTCTAAAAGATTTAGGTTACGCTGAGGTAACCACTATCTATTACAAAGACCCTTCATTTGGGATGTGTGTTCTTAAGGATGATAAGAGTGTAAATGATGTAGTTGACCTCTTTAGGGTACATTTGAAAGTTCACATTTTCGTAGAACATATCTTATCCCAACCAGAATATATTGAAGAACCTTTTAATGTAGAGGAAGAACCCATAGATGTAGAACCTTTAAATGTGGATGAAGAAGGGCTTTTTGATGATTCTATCATGGAAGATCTTTTTGAAGATGTCATAAAGGACTTAAATGTAGGTACTGATGTTGTGAACAATGATGGGAAGAATGATGTGAATAATGATGAGAAGAATGATGTGAACAATGATGGCATTTAGTGATTCTAATCTGAGTGAGGATTATTCCGATGAAAACTTACACAATCTTGTTGAATACGATAGAAACCATGAAGGAACAAGTAAAAGTAAGAAAAAGAAATGGCAAGAATAAGAGAATGGAAGTTTATATGATAGTGAGGAGTTAGATAGTGGATGTGATAGTGAGGAGAGTGATGCACCAAGAAAGAAGAAGTATCCCATTTTTAAGTTAGTGAAAGATATGTCTCAATATAAATGGGAGTTGGGAACTTATTTTAACTCAAAAAGAAGCAATTTAAACCTATGTTGTCCAATGTGGTAGAGCTCTTAAGTTTTTGAAAAATGACAAACAGAGAGTGAGGGTTGTGTGTAAGGAAGGCTGTCAGTGGGAGGCGTATTGTGGAAAGTTGCCTAATGAGGAGACTTGGCAACTTAGGGAATTAGTTTATATACACAGTTGCTCTAGGGAATACAATGTGAAGATGATGAGTACAAAATGGCTTAGCAAGAGTTTGCAAAACTCATTAAAAATAATCCTAAGTTGAAGCTAAAGGATATGAAAGAGAAGGCTCTAAAGAAATGGAATGTGGGGATTAATAAGAAAAAGGCAATTAGGGCCAGATTTTCAGCTAGGGATATGGTTGATGGCTCATTTTTAGGAAATTATACAAGGATATATGATTATTGTCATGAAATTCTAAAGACAAATCCTGGTTCAACTGTGAAGCTAAATGTGACACCAATACAAGAAAATAATGAGGACATAAGGCCTTATTTCAAGAGGTTATATATTTGCTATGTTGCTTGCAAAAAAAGCTTCAAGTTGTGTAGACCTATTATTGGTCTAGATGGATGCTTCTTAAAGGGACTTTGTGAAGGTCAGATTTTGGCAGCCATAGGTACATATCCCAATGACTAGATGTTACCTATTGCTTTCGCTGTGGTGGAAGGGGAAACTAAAGATAGTTGGTCTTGGTTCTTGGAACTACTAATTGATGATCTTGGTGGAAGGGAAGAATGTAGAACATATACATTCATTTCTGATCAGCGAAAGGTACCACTATGTTTAATTTCTAAAATCCAGTTATGGTATAATTTTTCATTTTCAGAGTCTCATTTTCAGTTATGGTATAACTTTTCATTTTCATTTAATTTTGCAGGGTCTTCTTCCTGCAATGGATGAATTACTACCAAATGTTGAGCAAAGATTTTGTGTGAGACACCTATACAATCATTTCAGAAAGAAGTATCTAGAAAAAAATGTTGAAGGAGATAATTTGGAAGGCTGCAAGGGCTATTTACCCCCAAGCATGGGAATGGGAGATGAGAGGAATGAGACAAATACATGAAGATGCATATAAGCACATGATGCAGACTCCACCCATATATTGGAGAAAGTCATTCTTTAGGACAACTTCAAAGTGTGATGTTGTCTTGAATAATATGTCAGAGGCTTTTAATAGTGTGATTGTAGACTCAAGAGCAAAATCATTAATGACAATGCTAGAAGAAATAAGGGGATATATTATGGAAAAGTGGGCAACAAACAGGTTGAAATTCCCTTTATTAAGTGATGGGGATGTTCTGCCAAACATTAAGAAGAAAGTGGGAAATTCCCTTTATTTAATTTAGAGTTTATATGACTTGTTAATATTTGAAGTAATCTGAGTTTATCTTTGGAACAATGATATATTTGTAGGATGTCATCTGAGTTTATATTTGAAGTAAGACACATTGAGCACCAAGGTGACATTTTTGGGGTCAACCTAAAGGACCATGATTGTTCATGCAGAAAATGGCAACTGACAGGTCTACCTTGTGTTCATGCTCTGTCTGCAATGAAGAGTAGAAACATGAATGTTGATGATTACATCCCAGATTTCTATAAGAAGGCAAGGTATATATCTGTGTATAAACCTATCATGTATCCTGTTAATGGGACAAATTTATGAGTCAGAATAGAGTATCCAGATGTGCAGCCACCGAAATTCAAAAAAATGCCAGAAAGACAAAAGAAGAGGAGGAACCGTGAGCAAGGTGAAATTGATGGGACAAATAGAAAAAATAAGAAAAACAGGTATGGTGCTTAGGTGCACCAGGTGCAGACAGATTGGACACAATAAGTCTACTTGTAAGAGGACATAACCACCACAATCAACACAAGCTAATGCAAGTCAGCCAAGGACACAAGCAACACCTACTCAACCACCAGAATCAACACAAGCTAATGCAAGTCACCCAAAAGCACCCAACACCTACTCAACCAACACCTGCAAAAGCTACTGTAAGTCAGCCAAGGGCACGAGAAACAACTACTCAACCAACACCCACTCAACCAAGTCAGCCAAGGAGGAATTTACAAGGCCACAGAAGTTGCCTTATAAGAAGCCAAGACAATCATCTGTTACAATGCCTCGTGCTTCAAAGGGACCAACCACAACATTGAGTGCATCACAAAATGCAGTTGGACCTACCACAAGGAGGACCACTCCAACAAAAAATAACAACACAAAGAAGTCCTTTTAGATTTATGTACTTTCTGTTTTAAGACTATGTTGTTTAGTTTATAATTGTCGTTTTGAACAAGGTTTAGACTTATGTTTTGGTGTCCATAAGTTTTAAGTGCATCACCTAAGTATTAAGTGTCAGTAACAAGTTATGTTTTGGTATGTAACATGCAGTGAATAAGGGTTATGTTTATCAACTTTGAACAAGGAAATGTTTATAAAATTTGAACAAGGTTTATGTCTATCAAATTTGAACTAGGTTTATTTTTATCAAATTTGAACAAGGAAATTTCTGTTATGTTAACAATGTTTGTTTCAATCATGTTTATCAAACTTAAACACTAAAACAAAGAATACAACTTGGATATTCCATATAATTAAGATAAAGAATACAACATTTTGATTACTAAAACAAAATAAAACAACAACTTGAGGTCTCCCACTGTCACAAAATAGAACATAAACTCAAAACAAAATAGAACAACAACTTGAGGTCTCCCACTGTCACAACAACTTGAGATCTCTTACAACATTTTGATTACTAAGACAAATAACACAAACAAAACATAAACTTCCAAATCTTCTTCCACCTAATGGTGTTCTTCAAAGCATCCTCTAATTCCATAGTATTGAGCCTCAAAATTTCAACCTGTTTTTTGGCTTCTTCCATCTCTTCACTAAGCACTTCAAACTTCCATTGACCCTTCATCAAGGTTTGCTCAATTTTACCTTTATCTTCTTCATAGAACCATTGAAAAATCCACAACCAGCATTACTGTAACACCCTTCTAAAACCCCGCGGAATATCAAATAAAATTCAGAGTAAAACATAAAAAGGGTATTACATCTTCATAATATTAAAAACAATAAACCGTGTCATGCATTAGGGGAATCATCAACACATATTATTCAGTAAATATGTTAACACATCGGAAAATATTTCAACAACTGAATAATATAAATAATCGGTATTCACACCAAAATTCACCGATTCAAACCAACAAAACATTATTCTAATATAAGAAATAATCCATCAAATAAATACTAAAATAAACGTCCCCCAGTGTTACAAGACCAGAGCATGACACCGACACAACCGAACTAAACGAAGTAACTCTACAAGTTATCCTCACCAAGAACAAGTCACTACTCCTTAATCTGAAAAATGTCAACAGTAAGGGTGAGTCTCATTCACAATTAATCAATGTTATAAATCCATAAATAATAAGACATCATGCATATTATTCACCCAATCGAACATATTTAGGTATTCAACAATGATACATCAAACACACCAATTAAATCAATTACAACACATTATAACATTGAGCATCTTCCATTCATGTTATAATCATACATACAACCTAATGCAATGCAACTACATGCATGTGGTACCAATCTATGGGATTAACCCATCTCACTGATCCACCATCGTCAAGGATACATCTACCTCCACTCGCCAATTCCATGCAACGGGAATTAGCTACCGCTGATCCAATACCACCAGGATACAACCACAATTATGATTATGTAGGCATGCATCACCTATCGCATGCTAATCATCAACATCAACAACAGTCATGGATAATGTATTCACACCTCAACATAATCCAAACAATCACAGTATATAGTTCACACCGAGTACAATATTTCATCACAACCATATTGTCACAGCACATCCACATTGTCACATTTATCAGTTTATGCACACAATGTACAATACAATACCAAAAATTTAAATCGAGGCATTTAAAATAAAGCCAACTACTATTCCAACACATCATTCACCAATATAGAATATTCTATTAGCTTCACGATGCTCAAAACGGTACTCAAAATGGATAAACGGTTTAAAATATATGAATTTTATAAAATACTTTATTTTTCAAAAACGAACAGCGGTAACCGGTTATCTCACTTCAAGTAACCGGTTACTGCATCTCAAGTAACCCAGGATTATGTTTTTAACAGCGGTAACCGGTTACCCCAATCCCAGTAACCGGTTACTGCCTCCCAGACAGCAACAATACACATTTTCAAACAGCGGTAACCGGTTACCCCAATCCCATTATCCGGTTACTGCACAACGAATGGCACTTCTTCGTTGACGTAACCTCAAGTAATCGGTTACCACACCCAGGTAACCGGTTACTTCGTACCTGCAGTCCCAATAACACAATTTTGACAGCATCTGACCATTTCTATTTCCATCCAATTCGTGCCAAAACGATTCAAACACAAAACAACACCAGAATTCAGGTTATAACACAACAATTACATGTTTGGGGAACCAATTAACACCATATACAATCACTATCATTCCAATTAATCAAATCTTCCCAAAACCCCAAAATTCGCAAAACCTAACATATCTCAATCGAATCAAACAACATACAATCAATCCTACTACTCATGAATCGATAAAAGAGATTAATCGGAAGAGTCCCCCCTTACCTTAGAGTTTGGTTTAGTTCTTCCCCTTCCTATGCTCTTCAGCTCTTTCACGTTCTTCTCTTTTCTCCAAAATGCTCTTTCTCTTCTATTTTTCCAATTCCCTCTGTTTTCCTTCTTTTGTGAAAAATAGACCAACTTTAGTAAAAGGCTCAACAATTGACACCCCCTCTTTACTAACTACAACTCTGGCCCAATAGTCTTATTCCCATAATTCTTCCAATTTTAATTTAATCCCCGAATAATTAAATAAATTCAAATAATTTAATTAAAAATTCACTTAAATTAATTTACGAAATTACGGGTGTTACAATTACTGTGTCCCTGTACATGTTGATAACAAAAATTGGGATGCATTACATAAACATTTCAACAACAATAAACTTATCAGAATTGAAACTAAACCTTACCTTAAAATGTTGACAACCCTAAAATAGCTTTCCATAGTTCTTGACAGTTCTTGCCTTACGAAGAACTGCATTGTCTCCACAACGACATAGAGGCTTCCATGGAAGATTAGAGGTGCTAAATACCTGCGACTCACTTTGGTTTCTATTTGATGATGACGACCGACACATAGAGCTCATGATTAGATAACAATTTAGGTTTCAATTTGGGATTTTGGGAACCAATTTCGTCTAGGGTTGATTTTGGGGAAAAACATGAACGAGCTTCAGCAACAATGGAAGAAGAAGACTGTGCTGACTAGACATTCCACTAGGCAACGAATCCATCCACGTCATCAATTTTAACGCCGTTAGCCATTATTTGACATAAATTACCAATTTGTTTTTGTTAAACAACGTAAGGAGTCAATTTGAACTTTTAAAAGGAAGATGACCAAAATAGACCCAAAGATATAGGTACGGGACCAAAAAAGATATTAAGCCTTAAAGAAATGTTTGAAAACTAGATAGTTTGTTCCATATAGTTGTGTAGTTTAAAGAAATGTTTAAGACTAACAAAAACATAACTATTTTTTTTATGGAATTATACTTTTAGATTAATCTAATATATTTTTGGACTTTTTCTTTACAAAATAAAAACGTGGCTCGCTTAAGCATTACTCCCTCCGTATTTTATTATAAGTCGTTTTAGACTTTTCACACATATTAAGAAAAATAATAATTGTTGTATGAAAATGAGAAATTATGAAGGTTTTTACAAAATTATCCTTTATTAATGACATGTGGAAGATAAATTTATATAATTGAAAGGAGAGAGAATAATAAATATTTAAGGATATAATAGGAAAAATAACATTAATTATTCATTGGAATTGTAAAGCGATTTATATTAAAATACAATTTTTTTTTCCAAAACAACTTATAATAAAAAACGGAGGGAGTATTTTGAAGTATTAGAAATGCCGCCGAAAATACATTTTTAAATTTTGGTGACATTTTTTATTTTTCACCGAAATGAAAAAACACTTTGTAAAATGGGAAAAACAACTCCTTAATTTTAGTTTTAATACTTTAATTTTGAGCTGCAAAATCATTTGCCAATTTTATAATTAAGTAACCATTACATACAAAAATAAAATTTCACGGCTAAGCTTTTGACCACTTTGGCCTTATCTTTTTTTTTATTTTTAAAGTAAAAAAATAAATCAGTTAGCTATCCCTAATTAGAAATACTGGATTTGTACCAGCATTCGGTCATATATTATTGTTCCAATGTGAATTTGTTATACTTTTTTAAAAGAACCTCAGCAAACAATATATATAGATCCAAGTTTAATATGTATTTTGTTAATTCTACCGGTGCAACATATTAAAATGTCAATATTTAAAATATGCAAATTGTCTCTTTAAATATTAATAATTTTGATTTTAGCTCTTATATTTATCATGTTTTGTTTTTAATCTTTTGCTTTTGATATATCGAAAAGTTATTAATATCTAAAACAAATTATTAAAGACAAAAAAATAATCGGTACATTTGCAATTAAAAAATAAGAAGCTCAACATGAGTCCTTATCATTCAATTCAGATCATAAAACATCAAAAAGTTCTTATCATAACACATTGCTAGCAAAATTGGGGATTACACGTACTCTGATTTAGCAAGAATATCATGTGTTCATCGTGGAGCCTAGTAAGAATAGTTTCTATGGAAGAGGTGAATCCACCATTTCATAGAGTAATTATTAAAGAAAAGTGAACAATAATCATATTTTAGTTCAAAGACTTAACAAATCCCCCATCCAAGACATCATCTTCTCGACGAAGGACTACGAATGACTCATACCCCAAGAAGACGACCTAATGGTGATCTAAGTTCATAGTTTTAAGTGGAATTTGAAGACACTCTTAATTGATCTTGGAAATTCTATCGACATCTTGTATTGTAACACATCAAATCATTTTTGCTCATCCTAAAGCAATTGCATCCCTATGAAGAGAGCCTAATGGCCTTCTCAAGAAAACAAGCAAATGCTAGGGGGTTATATCACCTTTAATACCAAATTTAGGTTGGGAAAAAGCTACAAAGTAGTAAAAGTGCATATCATAATTAGGAGACATGTCTTAAATGTAATAAGGGCGGCCTTGTTACCGAAGGAGATACCGCTAATTTGTGGGGTATGAAGGTTATTTTAAGAGCTTTTGAATTGATGTCCGGTTCCCGTATTAACTTCCACAAGAGTAACATCTATGGCTTAAATGTTGATCAATGTTTTATGGAGGCCGCCTCCAATTTTCTCGCTTGTAAAGTAGGAAAGCCCCCTTTCAAATTCCTTGGGGTGAAGGTGGGGGGTGATCCTAGGAAGATTGCGATGTGGAAAGAGGTGACGGCTATGGTGGAAAAAAGATTGGCGGTTTGGAAAGGTAGAAATCTCAACTTGGCGGGTAGGGTGGTTTTGCTAAACTCCGTCCTTAGTGCGGTGCCGTTATATTACCTCTCTTTTTATAAGGCCCCTAAGAAAGTGTTGAAAGAGATAATAGCTATCCAAAGGAACTTTCTTTGGGGTGGATGTGACTCGAGAAAAACGGTCAATTGGGTTTGTTGGGATACGGTTTGCAAACCACGAGAAGAAGGAGGGCTAGGAGTGAAAAACTTAGAAATCATGAATGTGGCGTTACTAAGTAAGTGGAAGTGGAGGATTCTTACGGAGAAGGAGGCGTTATGGAGGGATATCCTTGTTGCTAGATACGGCAAAGTGAAAATGAAGGTCCTAATCGGTGATGTTTCGGTGGTGGGGAAAAACGATTCAATGTGGTGGAGAGACCTCTTGATCTCGGATAATTACGAGAACCTTGCCTTTAATCACTTTGCCGGAGCTATCAAGTGTAAGGTCCGAAGTGGTACTGACATACCTTTTTGGTATGCTTGCTGGTCGGGCAATCAATCTCTCATGGAGGCATACCCGGACTTATACCGATATGCCAAGAACCATCTTACTGACATTTTTTCTGCAGGTTTGTTGTCCTATGGAGCGGCTGACAGCGCCTCTTCCACAGATGCAGATGGCATTTGGCAATGGCAGCTTCATAACATGGTGGAGATGTGTAGAGGGGAAGATACGGAGCTGACTGACAGCGGCGATACGGAGCTGACTGACAGCGGCGGAGATGCTGTCTCGGTACAGCAGCGACATACCCTCATTGCTGGCTTGCTGTCCGATCTTCAGCAGCAAGGGGTGCGCGTGTATGGTGATGGCGAGGACACTTTCGTTTGGAGTGCGGAGGCGTGTGGTGTTTTCACGGTGAGTTCTTGCTATAACCGTTTTAGGAAGAATCTTTCCGGTCCCCCGATAGATAATATCACAGTTGTAGCCTTATCCCATCTCTGGAAAGTTAATGCTCCCCCCAAAATTCTATTATTCGGTTGGCGTTTCATTATCAACAAAATTGCAACGAAAGACCTTTTGGTTAAAAGGGGCATTATTTTGGATGGTGATGATTCTAGATGTGTTTTTTGTGCTAAGGAAAACGAGTCGCTTCGTCACTTATTCGCTCATTGCGAAGTGACAAATAGAGTTTGGAGGAAAGTCTTTGATTGGGTTGGAGTTGACATTTGTTTATCTAGGGAGGAGTTTGTGAATTACTTTCATTATTGCGGGAAAATAACGTGTGTCAAGACTAGAATCATCGGGGCGGTGGTGTGGCTATCAACGGTTTGGAATATTTGGCTATCCCGGAACGCTATCGTTTTCAAAAACGAAACCTTTAGTTTCCTTGGTTGTTGGTCGGAGATCGTTTGTAATGCTTGGAGGTGGTTAAGCTCTTTTTATAATAGAGTCAATTATTGTAATTTGTATACTTGGAATATTCTACCGTTCTCGTGTTTTGAGACGTAGGAGTTTTCCATTTGTATCTTAGGGCGGAGCACCCCTTTTGCTCCGATTAATCCATTGCCTATTAAAAAAAAAACTCTATACATAACTGTTGCCTTAGACAATGGTAAAATCGAAGTACTAAGGGGTGAACAAAATATCTCCTCAAGGCGCTGACAAGGTAGCATGAAGCTCAAACCAACGAATGTTAAAGGCTCGTCCGTTCCACCCACATCAAGTTCCAATGATCTTAAGTCTGTGCAGAACAGGGTTTACCTGGACCAAGAGAAGACTTTCGAGAAACAAGAGTTGCCCCCATCAAGGATGTGAATTTGAAGGAATTGAAAATGATTCCCACCAAGTCACCATTCTCTGGATATCTTTCAAAGAGGTGCAAGAAAGACTCATTGTGACGCTTATTAAAGAAAAACATCGACATCTTCTAAAAATCACCCCTCATGCCTGACATATATAAAGTAAAGTGTGATAAATCATGAGTTGTTCATCGTACCAACTATGAAGCTTCTGGCCTAAAGGAGGCCGTAAATAGGTGATGAAGGAAGAAAAGAAAGTAGTAGAAGAAAAAGTATGCAAGATGAGAAAAACCAATTTAATACGAGAAATCAAGTATCTATTGTGGTTAAAAAAATTGTGTTGATAAAGAAAGCAAGCGGGAAATGGATCATTTGTGTTGAATTCACTAACCTTAACATGGCATGTCCAAAGGACTCGTATACTCAAACCTCATTCCAAGAGCTAATGAAGATTGACTTAGTTAGTAAAGAATTAACTCACACATCGAGGTGTCATGAGTTCAATTTAGGTTGTCGAAATCAGGGTCTCTTTAATAGATAATATGTAAGTACGAGCGCTCTATAAACCTTGAGACTTTTTCGACCCTGGTGAACCAAAATCCAACTTACTTAAACATTTTCTAGTAAGAGAAAAAAACCCACTCCAAAATAGTCTTAAAACACTTTGAAAGTAAGACCGTGACACTATTCAACCAATTTAAAACAATATAATTTTTTCCTCTTGTTTTTCTACAAATGATTCCATATTTGCAACTATCTTATCAAAGAGAATGTCATTGAGTCATTCCATATCAACGAAATATTTCCAGCAGTAGCTAGCCACACTAAAGGAGACAATTACTTAGCAAGCATATTTAACCTAAATTCTAATATAAGAGAGAAGTTATAGATATCAGGAAACTCCCTTATATAAAACCCTAAAAACCTGCCAACAATTATCCTTATTATACGGTAGAAGTGCTTTACTTCCAACTTCCAAGATTCTTATATAAAAGTACCATTACAATATAATCATTTAAACCATAGCTAGGTTTGAGAATATTATGAAAGAAATCACTAGTCTTAGAATTCATCATTACAATTTATCATCTGAATTCTTAATGATGAGAGCATAAATACGGAAACATATCCAATATAGAATGAGACATTTTTCCTCACACTTATTTTCATTTTCATAATCACATCAGAGAGATCAATTAATCCTCAACTTTGGAGAAATGCGCCTTGTTCGTGTTTCTGGAAGACCAATGAATAAGTCAGTCTCCACATCTGAATTTGGACTACTTTGATCTGCATAAGCTTCAACCTCAACTACATTTTCTCTCTCATCCTTTTTTGCTTGCTGTGATGAATAACTATCATACTGCAGAAGAATTCGGATTTTTCGTTATTCCATAATAACCAAAATATCCATAAAACTAAGAGAGAATGTTTCAAGTTTGATACCAAATGTTAAAGTTATCAGATAGAAAGTGAATTCACCTTCTCAGAGAGCCTGGTATTTTCAGCAACTAGGGTTTTTTCCTAAAATATATTCAAAATAATTTTCTTCAGATCAGAATCTGTTTTATGTAATGCTAGGTTGGAGTTTTCTTTTATATACATTATATAAAGACAGCTTACCTTTTCTTTTAGCAGTTCAATTTGTTCTCTGAAAACCTCAGCCTGAAAAATAGAAAGTTTCGTAAGTAAAAAATTTCTATAAACTTTTAAACTTTATATGATTTTATTTTATCATTCTAACCTTTTTAAGTCGAATATTGGTTATACTCCTCTCCAACTGTTGCTCTATCCTTTGCAGTTCATCAATGGAACAACTCCCTAAACCTTCTCCTAAAAATTTTCTGCAAAAGCGCCATATTTTAATCTTAGACATTGATTATTGTAAAAATATTTGTCAGTACGAATATAAATTCGAGATGTTTAACCGTTTTGAAGTCTCAAGAAGATCAATCTTTTTCATCATGTTTTCTACTTCTTCCTTCAAACGCTGTAATATATAAGGCAATGTCATTCAAACTTCGAGTCTCTTACTAGCTACTACTATTAACATTATAAGAATCTGTTAATAATGACAAACGACTATGAACAATCATTTCAAGGAAACACATAATTTTCAGCATCTATGAAATGTTTTCATAATTCAAGCATATAGAAATTCAATCATATTAAAAGAGTATTTAAATTCTAGATGATGAATTGGAACCTGAGTATTTTCAAGTGATTCAGATGTTGTTGGAGTATTATGAATCCTGGTATGACTGCGGTATCTTTCAATTGTTTCTAGAATGCTGCAACATTAAAACCAATGTTACTCAATACTCATTAATTCAAGGTTATATTTGCTAAGTATGCATTTGCTAAGAAAATGGGAGTGGAATTAGGGAATCAATTAACTTTTGTATGAATGAGACAAACAATATGAGTCACAACATAAGACCAAAATCATTTTGAAGTTTAGCTTTCAAAAAAAGTCTTCTTCTGACATTAATAATATGGCTATGCTTTCTCTGGACAATTGAATTATGCCGATGAATTGCTATACAAGAATTTTGTTGTAAGTTGCCAAACTTATTCTAATTGGGTTGGAAATTTAACGTGAATTGAAAGGGTCATCCTATTTTGATGAGAGTTAATTTCAATAGAATTAAGTATAAATATTAATTAATTATTAATTAATAATGAGTCACTCTTCAAAATTTAGTTTTGAGTAAGTAACTCCCTCTTTAAGAGTGTTCGCGGCGGTTTGAGCGGTTTTGACGTAAAAACTCATCCGAACCACAAGAGGAAAAAGTGTGCGATTCGTTTTGGTTCGGTTGACTTTTAAAAATAAAACCGAATCAAACCAAACCAATGCGGTTTGGATTGGTTTGGTTGGTTCAGTTTTTTTTACAAAAATTTATTGAGCCATACATACACATATTGATGACAACATAACTTTGTATTTAGTCATTTATGTGTTATCAAATAACAACAAAATTCATCATATTTGAATAACAACTTTCCATTTAATATACAAAAATAATACCTCTGTTCTTTTATGCAGAGATGTCATTCCCGGCCGCTATCCCGGCGCTCCGTAGCGGAGCGGCCCCCTCCCGCGCGGGATACAGGGTGCGGTAGCGGAGATGCTGTAGCGGGCGCTACACCCGGGAAACCGTATAGCGGATCGCGGATTGTTCCCGGGCGGAGCGGTTTATCCCGTTTTCTATGTTTTTTTAGACTTTTTTTCTGTACTTTGATAAGAAGAGGAGAAGAAATACAGAAGAAACAAGATGAAGAAGTAAAGAAAGCAGTAGCCAAAGAAAGAAGACGAAGAAGGGATACACATTTTCCCAAAAAAATGTTGAAAAGTAATAAAAATAATTAATATATTGAATATTGTACCACCAACAGCTATTTACAGCTGTAAAAGAGAACTTTAATAGGCACAGGTAGGTCCCATCACGTGACTTTCCCTCTTTTTGTCATCTATAACTCTCTCTCATCTTTATTATTCTTTTTCTTAAATTTTTAATTTCACAAAAATAAGCTAAAAAATGACTAAAGTTACAAAGTTATAAATTAACCAAACCAAAGTTACTGAATCCTGTTCCCAAGTAACAACTACTTCTAATTAAATAATATCATTAATAATAAAAAATAATAATAACATATATCAGTTTAATCTATTATTATTTTATTAAGTAGATTTTTTTTAAATTTATTATATAATTTATAGTATTACATGACATGTTTCATAAATTATTATATAATTACTAACATACAAAAATTTATCCCGCTATCCGGGATACCGCTATTCCCACTATTCCCATTCTCGGAGGTCGGCCGCTCCGCTCCGCTATCCGGGATTAACAACTCTGCTTTTATGTAAGAGACCTTTCACTTTTAGATTCATTGAATAATCAATGTATCTGGTATATATAATGACTAGATACATTAATTATTTAATGAATCTAGAAAAGTGAATTGTCTCTTATATAAAGGAACAGAGGTAGTATTAGATAAAAGAGGAATTAAAAACATAAAATAGTAGCATAAAATAATATAAAAAATATTATAATGAAATAGAAAAAAAGAAGAGATGAAATATTAGGGAAAATGAAAAAGAAAGAGAAGAAGAGATGCGATTATATAAGAAGAGGAACATTAAAAATGTAATTGGAAGAGAGAACAGTGGAATAAAATAATAAGATGAAAAAGAAAGAACTTGAGATATGAAAGATTAGAAAAGAATATGTGATATATATTTGGAAAAGAAGATGAGAAGAAAGTGCAATACCGCTAAGAGAGATTTGAGAAGACTTAAACTGAAACCTTAAGTGTGCGGATGAGAAAATCATTCGTAATTGAAAGGTTAAGGAATAATAGGTTTGAGTTTGGGTTAGATATAATGTGGTTTGGTTCGATTTGTAAAATACAAACCGAACTAAACCGCGCGGTTTGTTAAAAAAAGGCCCAAACACATCTGAACAAAATGCGATTTTTTGCGGTTTGGTTTGATTCGGTTCTGTGGTTTTCTATTGGGCCGATTTGGTTTTGAACACCCCTATCCCTCCCATTATTTCTCTCCACTCTCCCATTATTTTCTCTCCACTTAGTTGAATCATTTACTATTAATTTGATTCTTAAGTTTATTGGAAATGTACGCCAGATTTCTAAATTTTTGAAATCTCTCTTCTTCCTCTCTATTCTCTTCATCTCAATACAAATTCTTTCTTCTTTATTTTTCAAGTGGCCTTGTGAGCCATCAACGATTGAAATTGTTTCATATACTACAAGTAGTTTAAACACCATCTGAAAGAGTATTTATTTGAACGATTCATCACAGTGCAAGTGATAATCGTAACCCTTTTGTGAACGAGCTATTTTATCCGGGTGGCGTCGTGGTTATTAATAGTTATTTTGCATAATTTTGGCAGTACCGCGAAACGTCTTAAAGAAAGCGTGTTGTTCCACGACTCTGCCGATAACTTCCTCCGTGATAATCTTTTCAAAATCCGAAAAAACAACAATTTTAAGACGTTTGTATTAACTGCCATGTCTACTAAGGAAATTATCGGAACTACCGCAGCCGCTACTGTGTCTGAAAAACCATTTAAGTTTGAGGGTTCTCACTTCAAAAAGTTGGCAAGCTAAGATAAAATTCTTCTTAATTTTAAAGAAGGTTGCCTATGTTCCGACTGAGGATAACCTTTTTGCTCCTTCTAGATCAATTGAACTAACTAATGGTAAGACACCGGTGGAATCAGACGGGACTCCAAAAACGTCTGATTTAGACTCTGCTGCAAAAACTAAAGATGCGGCAGATAAGTTACAACTTGGGAAGGAAATCGCCCTATGGCAAGAGAATGATTATCTTTGCAAAAATCACATTTTGAACAGTCTTGCTGATGATCTGTACGATTACTACAGTAATTATTAGACTGCTAAACATGTAAGGGAGGCTTTGTAGAAGAAATATGATAGAAGCAGGTCCAAAGATATATGCTGTCAGCCGCTCTTTGAACTATAAGATGGTGGGTGAAAAATCTATGGAAGCTCAGAGCCACAAAACTAAGAAGATCGCTCATCAAATCATTAAAAAAGGTATGCCCCTCAATGAAAATTTCAAACTGGTGATATCATTGACAAATTATCCCCTGGTTGGAAAGATTTTAAAAATGTGCTTCGGCATAAAACGAAAGAGTTTTCAATCAAGAGTCTGATCACTCTCCTCCGAATTGAAGAGGAAGCTAGAAAACTAGATCACAGGATTAAGTCTTAGTTGTTTCTAACAACAAACAGAGATTTAGTGCGGTTCTGAAGCCTACAGGGAAACCGTTAAAGAATCAGAACCGCAATGTTGTGAACCAAATTAAGAATGGGAATCCCTCAAGGGACCCATCTGCTCCGATTTCTAGACAGCAACCACCAACTCAAAGAAATGACGCTCCGATTTTCACTTGCTATAATTATGGAAAACCGAGTCATATGGCTAAGAGATGTAAGAGCAGGCACAAACCTGTTGGCTCTAATGCACAGGTTAACCTGATTGATGAGAAATTCATTTCTATGGTCATTGAAATCAACATGGTTGGTGGAATTGATGGTTTGTAGGTAGACATTGGCACCTTTCGTCATGTCTTCTATGATTATGCTATGTTCAAGTCATACACGAATGCTGAAAAATTAGAAAGTGGTGTTGGGAGATGCTCAAACCACTGATGTTGTTGGAATTGGAGACATTGAGTTGAACTTCACCTCAGGAAAGACTTTAATCTTGAAGGATGTCATGCATGTTCCTGAACTTAAAAAGAATCTTGTTTCTGATTTTCTTTTGAATAAGGCAGGTTTTAGTGAGTCTATAGGGGCAGATTTGTATACCATCACTAAGAATGGTACTTTTGTTGAGAAAGGGTACGCCACTGATGGCATGTTTAAGTTGAATGTTGATTTAAAGTAAATTTCTCCTTCAGTTTACTTTTTGTTTGATTTTAATATTTGGCATGCTAGACTCTGTCACGTTAATAAGCGAGTTATTTCTAATGCAAGCAACTTAGGCTTAATCCCTAAATTAAATGTCATTGATTCAAATAAATGTGACTATTGTAGTCAAGCTAAAATAACTAATACTTTGCATAAATTAATTATTAAAGAATATGATCCCCTATATCTTATACACTCTGATATATGTGAACTAGATGGAACTTTAACTAGAAATAGTAAACATTATTTTATCACTTTTATTGACGATTGCTCTAGTTATACTTATGTATACTTAATGAATAATAAAAGTGAAGCGCTTAACATTTTTAAGATGTATGTAGCTCAAATTGAGAATCAATTTAGTAAAAAGATTAAGAGACTTCAAAGTCATAGGGGAACTGAATACGATTATGGGTTATTTAATGATTTTTAAATTAAACATGGAATTGTACATGAAACGACTTCTCCATATTCTCCTAAAAATGAATGGTAAAGCCAAAAGAAAGAATAAAAATCTTATTGAACTTGTTGTTACAATTATGATGAATTTTGGTGCTGCACCTCACTGGTGGGGGGAAATTTTATTGATTGTTTGCTATGCCTTGAATAGAGTTCCCAAGTCAAAAAGTAAGATCTCACCTTATGAAATATTAGAGATAAGGCAATCAAACTTGTCTTATTTGAGAACTAGGGGTTGTGTGGATTATGTTAGGATTCCAGGTCTGAAACGAGTTAAACTCGCTAGTAGAGCATATTAATGCGTATTCATTGGGTAAGCAGCAAACACTAAGGCATACAGGTTTTATAACCTAAATGCAAAAGTGATCATAGAATCAAATGATGTTTAATTCTATGAAGACAAATTTCCTTTCAAATCGAGAAATAGTGGGGCACCCAATCAAGTCACATTCATGTGATAAGAAGTACAGAAAGCAACGACAATGTAGAAACAGAACATCGAACAAGTAAAAGAGTAAGAGTTGCTAAAGACTATGGGCCCGATTATGCGGCTTATAATGTAGAAGAAGATCCAATAAATCTTCAAGAAGCACTGTCATCTCTGGATGCAGATAAACCTAATTTCCTTTGGTCGATAGAGGAAAAGAGAAGATTTGAATGAGATTTCAAAACAAAAGATTTCTTAGTCATGTATTTAGATGATAATTAACTTTTCTATCTTCATAATTGTAACTCCGCCATATACTCTTGAAATGATATATGAAGTTTATCCAAGTGTCGAGCAAGAAAGAATGAACACACGAGGCCAAGAAGATGGATGTTTCTTATATAAATGCTTCTATAAATTTAGAAATGTTGAAATAATGTTAGAACTTTGTCACTAACAAATTTCTAAGATTTAAGAGTTGGAACCAGAAACCTGATCCGATCCTTAAATCGAGGTATGAGAATATTTACGATTTTAGGAAAAATTGAAGAAGGAAGAATTCATTGAGAAATTGAATGATTTAATTCAATAATTACTAAAGGATGAAGGCATGAGCTCAAGTCCAAAAGAATTCCTAGAAACTTCAACAAACTCCTGTGAATATAAATTAACTTCATAAATCTCATTAGAAAGAAATGGTCTCAGTAGTTGAAAGATCCTCGAAGAATTTAACATAAAAAAGGATATTTTCATCTAGAAGAGATTATAAAGAAAAATATTCATCTAGTGAAATCTTCAAGAGAAGAAAATTGAAGAAAGTCTCAATGATCAACACAATTTAATATTCAGCATCAAGGAGGAACCTCAAAGAATCAACCTCAGGCAAAACCTTCAAAGAATATTTGTCCAACAAAGAAGATGAGGTTTTCTTGAGAGCATCTCATGAAGAAAATGAATGTGAGGTAACAAATATATCATACAAGCAATTTTTTTTATTAAGTGCTAAGTTAATAGACAAAAATTATAATATTAAAAAGCATTATTTAGACCTTAAAAAATATCTTGAGTTTCTAAAAAAGAGTAATGAAACGCTTAAGTACGAAATAGTTCATATTAGAAACCTAATTGGAACATACGAGACATGTGTCTCAATGAAAAAGAAAGTGACATATTTGCATGAAACCCTAAGTAAATTTATTAAGGGAAAAAGAAAACCTTGATTTGATTCTATCAAGTCAAATGTCTTCCTTAAATAAAACTTGATTAGGGCTTAATTCTAGTAGAACACATAGTAAATGATTAAATAGGGAAAAAGTAAATAAACCTATATATAAATGTTCTCAGTGCGATAGATTTAGTCACCTATAGCTTTTATGTTTTGATAAATTGAGAAGATCTAAAGGTGATAACCTTAGACCTCTAGAATTACTAAAGTACTAGGACCGAAGAAAAGTTTGGTACCAAAGGTGAAAACTTAACGTGTTTTTGCAAGGATGCTTTGCAGTTTTAATGAAGTCGTAGTGCATATTACGCAAAGCAAATAATATAATTTCGAGTATGTGGTCGTGCTTACTTGATGTGAAGCTTATGATCCAAGGATGCTCATTGATGGTGTATATCAATGATTATGATTAAAGTAAATTTTTATTGAGGATGGTCTCAACATTTATGATCCATGACGATTAGATGACCTCTTAGTAGGTTGAGAAGATAAGTCTGCGGTGGACGAATCTATCTTGTGTTTAAACAACTCTTAATCCAAAGATCCTTAGAGAAGGACAAATAACATGTTGTTGTAGTTCCCTCGAAACTGGGAGTTATTATCAAATTTATTTTGCAATCGAGGTAGTACACTGTTTAAAGGTTGAATAATCAGAAAATTCTGATTAGTCATTTAAATAAGTGGTCTTTAATTCGCTCATCACTTTAAAAATTTATTTTACTAATAAAATACATGAGTTCTTAGATTTTGTTAAGAAAGAGGTGCAAACAGAATGAGCAAGAGTGCAAAAAGTATGAGAACCAAGGTGGACTTTAACCCAAGGCCAAAAAAATCCAAAAAGCCTGAAAAAATATGCTAAACAATGGATTAGGCTCTGGAACTAATCAATTAGATATATTCAAAATTCAAAATTCAAAATTTTGGTGCAACAAATAATTGATTAGGGACATGAACTAATAGATTAAACCTTGAAAATCAGTGCACCGACTAGCCCCAACGTCCACCTTCCTGAATTGAATGTACCTAGTCAATTAGAATCCTCGTATAATCCATTAGACAGTGAGTATATATAGAGGTATGTTTTCTCATCTTTATCATCTCATTCCACCATCTCCTTTGTGCATTGTTATAGTATTTTTTTTAGAGCTTTTTCATCTCTTCACATCACCACAATAACATCCAAAAGACCTCGCACCTCCTAATCATTATCCTCCTACCACTTTGAAATCTTTTCAATACAAGAACAATAAACCAACTTTACTTGATACTTTGTCGATAGAGCAATCTTTGAATCTCGCTACTTGGATAAGCAAATCTTCAAATAGTTCAATTTTTTTTGAAGCCTTCACCACAGCCGAATTGAGGAACTTTTTCTCCAAAGTACTTTGATAAGTGCCAAGTTGTAGTTATTTGTGTATATAGAATTACGACACTTATCATATCTTTTTCCTCAACTTATGCGTGAACGCGTACATTTTTGTTATACTTGTACATATTAGATATTATTTACGTTTTTGATTCATTTATGTAAAGTTTGATAGTTTTCTAATCATTTTGTAGGTATTGATGCGTATATGGAGCATGAGCAATAAAGTGTCGAAGACACCGCTTCAAACGCGTGATTTTGAGCAATTCATCGGTGGATAAGACTCAAAATAAGGATGATAAAAATCTTCAATTTGGTTTCCATTTATTCATTGTTAGATAGAGCATGGAATATGCTTTCCAACGCTTCGAACCGGGCGCAAATCGGAGTTACGGTTCTCAAGTTATGACAAAAACAAGATTTCATTTTTCTATTGAGCGAGCTTAGCACGGATTTTGGCGCTATGTGCGGTCTGGGAGCATTTTTGACAAGTTTAGCTGAAGAGAGCCCGCTTAGCGTGGATTTTGGAGCTAAGTGCGGTCTCGGTGGTTTGGAAAGTCATTAAATAGAGAAAAATCACATTTTTTAGGTTATGTTTTAGGGTTTTTTTGTTCCCAATCTATCAACCATCATTTTTTGGATAGATTAGCTTAGAAAACAACTATGGAGCTTGCATTTGATTGATCGGAGGTAGATTGATCATCGATCGGAGCTGACAAACCGGGAGATGTTTGGTTCATTTCTCTTCTTCTTTGTGTATTTGTTGGGTTTTGTATATGTATTTACAAATCTTTGTTGATTGTTGTCTTAGATTTTTGCTCTGTACTAGGGATTTGGGTTATTGTAGAGATAAACTTCTTGAATCCTTATCTAGGATGATTATCTGTTAGTTTCTGAAATTTAGATATAGATTTAAACATAACAATCTATATGGGTGTCGAAGCTTAATGCTTTCGTGTTGGTTGTGTCGATTGAGAGATCGTCGATACGATTGATATGAATGTCTGCTGTGTTGTTCAGGTTGGCTGAGAGATTGTCGTCGAGGTGATATAGTAGTTCTTTCTACTTTGGGTTAGAAATGACTCAGGGTGTGAGTGATGCTGGGTGACATTGACGAGTATTGTAGGTTGAGTATAACCAGTCGATAAATTTAAGTTTGTGATAAGTAGATTGTGTGAAATACTTGAAAAGTCTTATCTTTTTAAAGAATGAATTATTTTTGTGTTAATATTTACTTTTCCGTTTTCATATTTCAATTGATTTAAACCCGAGCTCGAAAACATAGAAACCGTTGTACGGCATTCTAACGACCATCTCTGTGGACACGATAATTCCCGGATAAATATCTCCAAATTTTTTGTTGCATGCGCTCTGAAGTTAAGAAGTGTAACTCCCCGAATTTAATTAATTATTTAATTAAATTAATCAAGGATTTATTCGTTGGAATTAGTCGAAGTCGTGACTTATCGGTTTTATTCTAAAGGCGTAATTGGATTAATATGTTGATTTGAGCAGTTAAGTTTATGGTCGGATTTATTAGTCGGATTAGTCGGAGAAATACGAATCGCGAGTTGATATTATTTAAGTTATGGATCGATTGTAGTTGTGGAATATTATTGGGAATAATATTCGTTTATATTATGTGACTATTTAATTATTTACCGTGTATTTTATGATTTATTTGATATAATATAATGTAGTTAGTAGTATTGGGCCCAAGTTAGTGTTAGTAAGTGAGAGGTGCTAATTAGAGCCTATTAGTAATCATATTATTTGGTGTTTTTAATAATTACTTATTTATTTAGTTATTATGTGATGTAATAATTATTTAAGTATTTAATTATGTGTGTGTTTGTGTTATTTGGCTTAATTGAGTAATTAGAGAGATATTATGAATGGGTCTAAGTGATAGAAATATGATACAATAGATGGATTATGGGTTAAGCCCATTAGTGAGATAGTAAGAGTGAGGGTTTTAGAATTTAGTCTTATAACTCATTTTGGGGAAAAAGAGGTAAAGAAGAAAGGAAAAGAGAAGAGGAGAGGAAGCTAGGAAAAACCTCATAACTCTCTAAGGATTGGCATGATGATGTGTATGATAGAGATTAGGCTTCATAATTGAATATCCATGTTTGTGTGAGAATTGCAATCTTGATGTTGTTGATGAATGATTTGTGGAGCATTTGGTGGAATTGATAGAGGTTTATATGATAGAGTAGTGTTGTGTATATGGTTGTGTATGATCTCTAATTCTCTCAATTTCATAAGTTTATAAAATGTTAGGGTTTGGTAGATTTCAAAATATTTTGTGAATCAAAGCATGTTTGATGATGTTTGTATGTGAACCCATGGTTAGAAACATGTTTAGGAACCTTATATATGTGCTAAATTGTTATCAATTCTTGTATAAGTTGTATGAGGGTTAGTGGTTGTTGTATGAGGTGAATGGGGAAGAAAAATGGTGATTTTTGGGTTTTTACGCAGCATGAGTCGACCAATACAATAGGCAGGGTCGACCTGAGCAAACCCGCAGGTTATCCAATTTTTTGACAGATTTTTATAAAGGCCATAACTTGAGTTTCCAGACTCCGATTGATGCACCGTTTGAAGCGTTAGAAAGCTAACGCAATGAACTATACCATGATGCAATAAAATTATTCATAGGATATAGTATCCTATTATGTTTATTAGGATTAAGTGATGAACTATATTGTGCTAACATATGAAGTATGCTCTTTGCTATGAATGGACATAACTGTGTTGTAGTATAACTTGATGTATGTTTTTCTTATGAAGATACAATGCTATTGAGATGATGATACGTACTTTCCTTATGATGAGATAATTATGTATTGTGATGAATTAATAAATAAATATGCTTTTAATTAAGAAGTTGAACTAATATGTTTATGTTGTGTTTTATGGATGTGCATCACTTGAGTCGCATCCATTGCATTGTTTAAGTTGACCTAAATGGCAAATGTTCAAATTGGCCTAAATGGAAAATGTTCAAGTTGGCCCAAATGGAAAATGTTCAAGTTGGCCTAAATGGAAAATGTTCAAGTTGGCCTAAGTGGCAAATGTTTAAGTTGGCCCAAGTGCCAATTGTTTAAGTTGGGAGTTTTACTCCAAATGGTACCACATGCATACGCATAACACGAAGTTGCATTTTGAATTGTTGTGATTATGATGTGAATGTTGTAATGTGTTGATGATTTAGTTATGAATATGAATATGTTGTTATGATGGATTGATAACCTTGTTGTGATGAAAGTTGCATATGATTAAGTCGCATATTAAGTCGTATTTTTGAATGGTTGTGATGATGAAAAATTTGGCATACTGTGTTGATGTTATCGTTGTGAAGTTGAAATTTTTGTTATGCTTTGTTGAGTGTTTGTTTATGATCAAAGCTGTATTATGTGGATAAATTGTATAGTTGTAGTATTTGTTGCATGAAGTGGTGAAATTATGTATGATTTATATCTCCTATATTATTTATCATGAATTCCTTTATATTGTAAGATATCTCACCCCTTCTGCTGATATTTCCCCTACCATAGGAAATGGGAAGGTACTCGAGAATAGCTGTGGATGTTCGAAGTAGTTTTATTAAGTATTTTTGTTGCTCTATGACAAGTCAAGAGGGTCTGACTCTGATATGTTGCACTCGGGAGGATAGTCGTTATTATTTAAGTTGTTGTATTCCAAGTTAACATTTATTTAAAGTTGAATGAAAGATGTTTCTAAGTTGATTCTAATTTATAAGTTGAAGTTGGAAGTTATTGAATAACGTGGTGTTTTCCGAATGCTATGTATCCATGTTAAATGAATTACAAGTTGTTTGTGGTTTTAAGTTAAAATGTGACATCCCATTGTATGTTGAAAATTTTTAAATTACTCTGATTTTCGCTTATAATTTGGGTAGATTTGAGGTGTTACAAGAAGCGTCTCATTCAACTAAGCCTTGAAAAGTTCAATGAAGTTTGATACTTATTGTGCAACAACCAAGTGTATGATGAAAGTGAAGAAGGTAACGAATCCAATGTTGATCTTGCTACTAATTCCTTTTTAACTGATCAAAACTCCATCATTCCCACTCCTTTCACCGTTGGTTTGATACGCCAGAATATTCTATTAGTTCACTATATGGTGAATCATGCTTTCTTCTCGAGAAAGGGTAACTCTAGCTACATTAAGAAATCGGACGTACCTCCTGTTGGTTTTTGGAAAACAGGTTGAGAAAAAGTGGGTTGATGTCGTGATTCATCATATGATGGATAATAGAAAAACACGACTTTACTATATAATGAACTAGTATAGAAAATCCTGATGTACTCTGGCTACGATTTGGAGGGGAGGAATCAGATATCAAAGATCAAAAATAGGAAAGAACACCTTGAGTCAGATGAGGTTCGAAATTAAAAATAAGGAATTCTTGCACCACCTCTAAAGGCACCACCAAGAGGAAGACAACAAGTAGAGAACACTGACCTTCCTCCTTCTTCCTCAAACATCCTCAACAACCTCCGTGAAGATAAAAAGTTGATGATAAGGACGCATATGAGAACAAATTCAAAGCTTTGTCACCTCATTGAGAAACTCAAGAAATCTCATCTTATATCTCTAATTCTATCTTGTGAGGATGATGATGGAGAGGCAAACTAGTTCTTTGCTTAAGAGTTCTTACTCTATTGTTTTTATGTGTCTTGCTCTTTTGTTTTGCAAATGTCTTCCTGTACTTTGATTTTCTATTAAAATATATTTTTCCTTTAATCATAACATAATTAAAAAAGTGGTGGTATCATTATCTTATTATATTATATTGTCGAATTAATTTATATTCGATAAAAATAAAAGTGAAAAACAATTTTAATATACATGTAAAATTAAAGATAACATAAAAATGTAATAAACATCTATATATATTAGATTCTTTTATATTGTATAATTATATTCGTGTCAACTCAAAAGAAGATGTAATGTTTCATATTTTTTAGCAACATCCAAATTACATATCTCATGATGAATTTTTTTTTATAAGTAAAATCATATCTTCAATGAATTTTGATAATGTTGATAATTATTAAGTTAGTGAAAGGTTCGAGTGGGATCAATCAAGACGAAAGAAATTTGTAATAGTATTATAACTTTATTTTAGAATATTAGACGATAAATTTATTTTTATTATTATTTTAAATTAATATAACTAAATTCAAAATTCTAATACTATTATTTCATGTATTTCGTTAAAATTTAATATAAAATTTATATATAAATGTCTTATATATTTTGATGTTATCTTTAATTTTACATATATATTAAAAATGTTTTGCGTTTGCTTATTAATACTTTTTTTTTTATAGAATAAAAATTAATTTGATAATATAATATGATAAGATAATGAGACCACCAAATTAAATTATTATATTTTTATACTTAATCAAATCTTAGTTAATGTGGTGAAGGCAATTATATATTATGCATATAAGAATAGTAACTTTCTTTGCTTTTCTGGTTATAATAGTAGTTATGATTATATTTTATGTGTTTGATATCATTAAGTTTTGATTTTAGTATAGATTCTGTTAAAAACCAGTAGCTTAAAATACAATTTTTTTTATTGGTAATGTTGAATTCTGAGATTTTCAGCCCTCAAATTTCTATATGGTTTGAAATGTTGTGTACTCAAATATTATCAGATTCAATGACACAATTTGAACATAGAGATCAGTAAAATCTAAAACAAAGACAAGGGCACATACCTTGAACTAGAAAATTCATAAATTCTCCCTCTTGGAGAGAAAACAATAAGAGCAACTTCAACATCACACAAAATTGATAGCTCAAAAGCTTTCTTCATCAAACCATTTCTTCTCTTTGAGAATGTTACTTGCCTACTTGTTGCGTTCTCTATACGCTTCATCTGTGTCTTTCCTCTCACCATCTTTGCTGAAATCAAAACAAAACAACAAAAAATGGTATGAAAATTATAAAAAGAAAAGGGGATGAAAATAACAAGAGAATTTAAACATTATTTGCAAGGAAAAAAGAAGAAAATATTAGCTTTTAAGATCTAGAAAAGCTGTAGGAGATGAAAAAATTGCAAGAGGTTTATTAGAATCACTTACCAACCAACTCAACCTAATTTTTAAGGTTGATTGAAAAAATTGAAGAGAAAAACCAAAATATAAAAAGTTTTCAACGCAAAAAGTGACATAATTGTCAAAGTATTTTGATGAGAAAATTAAATAGTGTAAAATAGCTTCCTAGGATGAGGTCTATTACAAACACCTAGGTTAAGGATTTATTTCTCATTTGAAAGAAGTGATTTTTCTCAACTTACCAGCAAGAAAAGCAACTTCAAAAGGAAGCAGATTTGCTCTAAATATTGAGAAAATGAAGGAGAGAAGAGATAGGAATAAAGGGTTGAGTCTAAAAAAGGAAAATAAGGTTAAAAATAAATAAGAGCTAAGGAATCAGAAGAAAGAAGAAACTATGCATCCCCAAAAGTAGTAATACATATAAATGAGGCACTAAGTTTAAAGAAAAGGGCTTGATTTGGATTTTACATTCTTTTTTAGCTAAGAGTGAAAGAAAACACACATAGCAACCTTTCCTAATTAATCAACCTTATAATTTGACATCTTTGTTTCAACAAGCTATACCCCACCATACTAAGAAACCAATCAATTGTTTTATATATTTAAAAGTTGAAACCCTATAATTTGCTTGTTTTGGTAAAATCATTAAATGAAACTCTACTGGCCCATAAAGAGAAATTTCTAGATTAAAGTCAATAGTAATAGTATTATGAAAATGATACCGCAAAATTTTCTACCAAAGGAAAAAATAAAATATTTGTATGTGTGTAAAGTAAGGACACATTTAGGTATTTTTTATTGTGCAGGATTATTTGTTGGTGCAAGGACATGTATGGGTGGTAGTGTTATTAATGAATTCATGAAATATCCTCCTTAATATGCAGAGACATTTGACTGTAAAGACGGGTGTTTGAATCGTTAGTCATAGGGAGAGTTCGACATTTTCTATGGCCCCGCTTCTAGGATAGAGTTGGATTCGTCCATTTATTTGGAGTAATTGGACTCCGTCGATGATGTTTTCTCTTGATAGCGTATGCAAGACAAACTCCTTACTAGAGAGAATTTGTTGAGAATAAGAATTTGTTTTGACCCTACTAGGCTTTATCGTTCCTTCTGTGAGTTTTCAATTGAGTTAGTTTCTCATCTTTTTATAATTTGTGAGGTAGTCTCGTCGGTGTGGTATGAAGTTTTTATGTGGCTGAGATGACAAGTTGTGAGGTGACAAGTTCTTATTCATCTGGATCCTAGGATGAAGTCTTTTCTTTTTTTTAGGAGATAGAATTTAATATATTGGTGGTTATCTTCTAGTTTCGCAAGTTGTAGTATGATCCATTTGAAAATTTTGAAATGATGTCATTTTTAATAGTCACAAAGAGAGAGATAGTGTTAAAGGAGACGAATATCTGTTTGTTTTAGAAATAATTTTTGGATAGATCTGGGGAGAACTCTTGCACCTTCACGAACTGATTTCAAAATCATATTGAGTGGATGTTTGTCTTGATTCAAAGTGTAGTATTGGACCTTTTATTCGTCTTATGATGTGATTTGATATGTTGATAGTAAATCTAGTTCGTTTGAGGTCTAATACGTGAGTAGTAAGGGGGTTCTTAGATAGCATTGGTTTGGTTTTGGGTGGGCTTATCTTTTTAATACTATTTGATTACTTGTGTTATTTTTTTCCTCTGTTATTTATTTCTTATTTGTAGCGATTTTCAGACATTTCTTCTGGTTAGTAGATACTTTATACTTGTTGGTAGTTTTACCTTTATAATATATTCTATTTGCTATTAAAAAAACAATTTATGTTTTTAATTATTTTAAATAAACAAAATCAATTTAATAGAGGAATCATTTAATATTATATTCATAATACGAATATAGAGAATTTTAAATGATTTACATATTTATTGTTATATAATTTAATAGCGTGTTACTTTAAATATAAAATATATTATTTTTAACAACAAAAATTTAACATATAATTAATTAAATATAAATAAATAACTATCTATTAG
This sequence comes from Vicia villosa, assembly GCF_029867415.1. Taxonomy (NCBI): domain Eukaryota; kingdom Viridiplantae; phylum Streptophyta; class Magnoliopsida; order Fabales; family Fabaceae; genus Vicia; species Vicia villosa. Next base: position 117,514,828 of record NC_081186.1, on the reverse strand, counting down.
AGTTTTGTTATAAAACATTAAAAATAGAGAAAAGGGGTGATGCACTGACAGTGTAAAATATTTTTACATTGTCAACCAATCACCATCCATGTATCTAATTAAACCACTTTTTTATTTAAAAAAAAATTAATGACATGGAACATTTATGATTTTCTATTGGATGACAGTGTAAAATTATTTTACACTGTCTGTGCTCTACCTTTTAACTCTTAAAAATAACATTTACAAGAATTCATGAATACAATTTCACCGTCTTAAAAAAAAATAGTTATGTTTTATATTAACGGATTGGATCTTGTTAAAAAAAAGAGAGAGACTTATACTTGAGAGAGAAAAATTTAGATTTAAATGTAAGTGGTTAACTATAAATAAATAAATACAATATTTTTTTTATATATAAATTGGAGTATTCTCTGTGTAATTGTAGAGACTAATCTTTCGGGTTATGTAAAATTATATAGGTGATTAAACTCGATTTTATAAGGTTTAACTGCTTGTTAGGGCATATATTGAACTCATTCTCTAGTTAAGTTGGAAAAAACTATAGTTATCTCATTCAATAATAAATAAAATGTTTAATATATGATAGAAATAATTTATATATTTGATACCAATAAATAGTATCTATAAAGACTAATCTAACTAATAAAAGCACATTCAATTTCATTTTTTAATTTTAATCTAACTAATAAAAGCACATTCAATTTCATTTTTTAATTTTAATATATTCAAAATTTATAATATGTACAAGAACCTTGAAGAAAAAAATAGAGCAATAGTAGTGGTGCATAATGTATACAGCAAAAAAACAAAGGAAAAATGGTACAATGCCACTTGTGTTCGTACATAAACCTGGCCAAGTAGCCAATAACGAATCGTAAACGTAGCACTTTGTCTTCAAGTGTTATCATCATTATCTTATTTTTTAGGTTCTCATTATCATTACTATTTTTGTCCCATCATGATGCCCCTTTTTATTTTCATTTTCTCTTTTTTGTAGTAATGGCTTTTGTACTTTCATACAAATGATATTTTTAAATTACAGTTTATTTTTATATTAGTCAGTCACTTGTTTATAATTAAATGTAGAAATTAAAGGCTATAAATATAATATAACAAAGTTGTGTAACATCTTCTACTTATCTGTTATAGTGTTAGTCACCTTCTACTAAAATATGTAATCAGATGTTCATGTAATAAAATATAATTGAATGATTGTATGAAAGAATTTGCTATTAGTGAAACATGAGAAACCGCAGTTAAGGATAGAAAATAGACAAGACTTAAAAAAAACTAGAAATTTTATTCTTGCATCAGCTGGTAGTGGTAGGGGTAAGCTATATTAGAATTTATAAGACTTGAGTTTGCCCTATGATAGATTTGAAAGGTCTGAGTCTGACTTGTGGTATATAATAAGTCTGACCTAACATTTTTAAAAGCTTGACATGGCTTGGAAGCCTATTTTCATTATTTTCTATTAATTCATATTATTTAAGAAACATTATAAGTCGGCCTATATATGTATATATAGGTTGGCATATTTTATCTTTGTTCTAATATATATGCATATATAGGTTTATCTATTTAGCTTTTTTATATATATATATATATATATATATATATATATATATATATATATATATATATATATATATATATATATATATATATATAGGGCATATCATATGAGAATGCCATATTTCGATAATTTTTCACTTGCCGTTTTTCCAGATTCCATGTTTTTCTTTGTTAATTAGTAATTCTCAAAATATTTGTTATATCAATAAACAAGAATAGACAATAATTGAAAAGGAAATATTTCAATGATAATAAAAAAATAGGACAACAGATAACTATTTCACAAATTCAAACTTCTGACTTCATTCAACTTCAACATTTTCTGTATTAACTATCTCTAACTGAGAGAAAAGTTCATAAAGAACTCTTCCATACGGCATGAAGAAAGTCATTTCCTCCCGAGAGATGATTATCATTTCCTTTAAGAAGTCAAAAATGGTAAGAGGAAAATTAACTCTAACTCTGCGGACAAGGAAGTACAAGAGATGTTTGTTATCCAAAGTAATCGTATCCAGTAGTTTCTCTCTTGGACGGAGATTTTACACTAGAAGTTGAAAAATCAAACTTTTACAATTGAGAGTAGAGTAGCAGAACGGGTGGATTTATCTCTCTTGGCATATATTAGGTGTAGGTGGGTTGAGTAGCTATATGGTTGATCAATCTATAATATTCAACACAACTACCTTCCTCTTTACAATTTATTGTCTGAGAAATTAGTGATGGAGTAATGCTGATAGGAGAGTCATTGACATAGGACTGGATTACCTTAGCATCATGATCAGTTGGCATAACATATGCATTTAACCATAATTCTTTAACGAAATTAATGTAGATGGGATCATGAAGAATGTCAAAGTAACCATTCAACTTTTTTTTGGAATTATATTTCCTTATATCAAACTTGTGTTTTTCAAATCATCCAAATCAACAAACTTTTCATTGATACAGAAAAAAAGATTTTCATCCATTTTTGAAGAAAATAAAATACTTTGAAACTAGGTTTGAAGACACAAAGAGTTGGAAATGTGACGTTGAAAGTAGGTATATTGTTTAATTAACTCAAAAGCCTTATTGAAAATCTAATAGTTACGTTAAGTTTTGAATAGGGATGATCATTGCTATTCTAGTGATATGATTCCAATGCGTACCACATATTAGAAATAAAACCACATCTTACCTTGGATTTTCTTAAAATCGAGGGGAAAATTCAGGAACTTTTTTAATTATATTATTTATTTGAAATCTAAATGATCTATCATATCGATTTTCTTAATAATCGAGGGATAAAATAATCTAATTTGACTATAAAAACACTCCTTAAACAGATTTTAACCTAATCCTAACTCTTACGCATCATTCTTTGGGATAGATTGTAAGATAATAAAATCTTGGAACTGAAGAAACTTGATAAAGTTCTCTAAGATGGATTGCAAGTGTAGAAAAATATTTTCCAATGGATAGAACAATTATCTCTTTTAGAAGTTGGTTGATTCAATCCATAAAATATTTTTCAATGTTTCGAACATATAACTCCTTACAACAAAGATTTTTCTCCAAGAATATGGATTTGTTGTAATATAGTGTTTTAATATTCTGTGTAAACAATGTAATGTAAAAAAAAATCACCTCGATTTATAACAAATCAGAGGAGATAATTTAGCGTTATAATTGAAGATATTGATAACTGTCCTTAAACAAATCATTGTTGTCCATTTCATGACTATCAATGCTCAAGACACTACCATTAGTGATCCGTGTGAATTATAAAAAACTTTCATTATAAAAGCATTATGAATATCAAAAATTGGTAATGAAACATCATGAGGCGCTTGAATCTACATCCTCCACTTTAAGGTTTGTAAGAGTATTATCCATGAACAGTTCTCTGTGATGAATTTGTAAGAGCTGAAAATTATTTGGGTTTAAGATTTGTGTTCTTAAATATTTATTTGGGCAGAAAATCATTTATTTATATAATCTTATTTTTTGTTTATATCAGAAATATATGCAAGGAAAAACAATAGAAAATATATTGAGACCCAACATTTGATCTTGTCCAGAATATCAATAAATTGAATATTCAACATATGATCTTCATGCACAAATAAAATTTATTTTATTATTCTGTGTAAATAATGTAATCTTCTGGGTAAATATTGTAGTTTGTAAAAAAATTATTTTATTAATTTTCTGTGTAAATAATATAACGAATTTTTATTAAAAAAACAATCTAACATATCCGAGAATATATGAGACGCTAGTTTTGTAAATATTAAAAGTGCATATGATGGGGTTTGAACCCATGCGCAAATAAATTTACCTCTCAAAATTTTTAAAACCAAGGTGTTAAGTTGCTACTTTTTATGACATCCTTCGTTACCTCGCTTCTTTGGTCGAGAAAAAATACATTCCGTGTCAGAAGTTAAAAGCATTTTTTGTAGTAGTGTTAGTAAATAACAAACACTTGTAATCCATATCACATGCCTAATCTCAGTCAACATCTTCTACAAATGAAAAATTATCATGTCCTCCACTAAACATGATACCATTATGTGTTGTACTTGTTAATTACATGAAAATTCACTTGACTTCTTCCTAATGATATTTACCTAGTTTTCACATAAATTTACAAACTTGACTTAAGGATTATGTCAAATATGATCTAGGAAAAACCATAATATATATTAAGAAACCAACAACATTGGCAAAAGTAACCATTTGCTAGGGGTGGACAAAATAGCACCGTCCGATGCAATCCGTCCGATCCGAAGCAAATTTGAGGCAACGGGTCGGGTGATTTTGGGCTAAGGGTTGAAATGGGCCATCAATTTGGGTAACATCGGTTGATTTTGGTCGGTTTCAGTTGACAATATTTGGTCCTTCGGAATCCGAATCCGACCGAACCTTCACATTTGAAAACTGGATTTTAGTTACTTTGGCCCAAGCTAGCCCTCAATCCATGGCCCAAATTAAATATTTATAAGGTTATAACCACAATTCTCAAACTAGGGTTGCCGTTCTGAATCAGATTAGGGTTACCGCCATGTTTTCAAACTCCACCACTCCACCATTTTCATGAAGCGTTACTGCCTTCACTCAGAAGTCCATCACCCGTTTCTACATCTCTCAATTCCTCCATGATTCTAGATTAACTTTCTCAGCATCTCCCTTGCAAAGGTAATAACTGACACTCTCCCAGATCAATGATTTCAATGTGTTATTCAATCTTTTTTCCTCTCATATTTGACATATCTTTTATGTTTTCCATATGTTCCTTTTAATTTCTATTTTGTTAACAAATCACTAATTTAATGTATTTATATAAGCCACTGTGAATTGCAGGAGCGATGAAACTAATTTTATGTTGATTTATTTGTTCAGATTTATGGTTTGTGTCATACCCCAAAATTTGCCCATACATTTTTTCCTATTCCAATTCAAATCAATACACAAAGCTCCAAGACACACTCTCCTATACAAGGCTCTAAAACTAGGGTTTGGCTCATTCAAAAGAAAATCAGTGAATCAATGGCTCCAAGGCATCTCATATGGCTCAATATATCTCACATCATCCTCATGACAAGTATCAAGTCTCATCTCAAAGGATTGGTCACTCAATTGTTCAGAAAGTCAACAGTCGACTAAGTTAACCTAAAAGTCAACTGTGGTCAAAGTAAAGTCAAAACTCCTGATTTTTTGTCAATATCCTCATATTGAAGTATCATTCACCATTTGATCAAGAATTGATCATGGTTCATCAAGGAAAGATCAAAAATCAACAAATCAAAAAGTTTCTAAATTAGGGTTTTGCATAGGAAAAGTCAACTGAACTTTGACCAGCCATAACTCTCACATGGAACATCCAAAATTTTCCATCTAAAGCTCATTTGGAAGGAAATTTGATTCTCTACAAATTTGTCTCTCACATGCCAAGTCTAAAAATGCTTCATTTGAGAAATATGGACCAAAACATTATAGGTCATTTTCAAAAGTCAACAAAGTCACTTTATTCAAAAGGACACACAAGGAGCATGGAAAATCATTTTGATATGAGACCAAAGACACTGGTTAGAGGACTCTCTAAGGTTTCCAAAAAGTCCACAAGCTTGAAAAAATATTGAGATATGAAGAAATGACATGGTGTACAAGTTCACCAATTTCCAAGGGTGTACAAAAGAGAAAAAGCTCAAAACTCAAAATATTTCCAAGTGGGCTTGAATTCATTTGATTCTAATCATATCCTAAGCCCATACACGTGCTAATTACAAAGCCATATTATTTTTACTATTTTATTAATTATTTTATGGATTTAATCCATTTAATTCATGATTTAATTAAAATAAAATGTGAAAAATCAATTCTTTAATGCAAGGATTGTTTTTGGCTAATCTTGAGGTCCAAGTTATCCCACAATACTGACCAAATTCGTGCAAGACCAAATATGGCAAGTTTTGAATCAAAATATTTGATTTTTCGATCAATGATAAAATCAAATATTTTTGCTTTCAATTTTCATTCAATGCACAATATTTTCCCTTGCTTAAGATCCAAGCAGACTCCTCTACATAGAGACATCATTCACAAACCCTAGAGAGGATTTTTTTTCTGCGGGAAAGAACCCTAAAAAGCTTCAAAAAAATCAAGAAGAAGTCCAATTCGGTTTGGAAGTTGCAGGCATTCTCAAGCCAAATTAAAGGTAAAAACGTAATCCTGGGAGTATTCTGAAACCTCCCCAATCATTCATAGGCATTGCAGCGCCGAGAATAACAACACACACGAACTCGGTTTGCTCTTCTTTTGCATAGCTTCGATTTCAATGTTTTACGAATTTTAAGTGTAATCTAACTGCATAATCATGTTCATGATCGTATTTGCAATCTTTCTGGGCACTTTGATTTGAGTTTCAACGCAGGAGACGTAATCTGCCATTGCTAGGTTTTATATGCTCGAAATTGGGAACTCGAGTTGTAGGCCGAATTAATCCAAACCGATTGCGTTTTCATGTTCAGAGGCTCGATTACGTCCGATTTAGGTTGTTCTTTTGTGTTTGTTGACGAGCTTTTGCAGGTTTGGAGAATGGAGGCTTACGGCTACACTCAAAAACCGTGGTCTAAGAGCCTGCTGTTTCAGAAAATCCACGAGGAAGATGACGAAGCTGGGCGCGAGAGCGTTTCAGTTTGAATTTTGTCCATTCGTTTTTTTTTACATATTGATGTTAATGTGTTTTATTATCAAACTTGGTGAATGGCGTAGCTGGCAGGGGACTTTTGGAGCATCAACAAGAACCTAGGTTCGATCCCCAGGCTTGCCATTTATTTTTATAATTCATAAACCGAGCAGATCCAGCATGGTCACTCAACATGCAGCGCACGTTACACCCCCAGGCTTCTACCATTGGATCCCCGTAAGATCATATCTGAAGGCTCAGGATGTGCAAACTCCACCATGGTCCTTCTCTGCCAACCACACTGAATTGAAGCTAAGAAATTTTCTATTTTTTTTTTATTTTTTCAATTACATAATTTAGTTTATTTATTTGTTTATATTTATTCTTTCAAAACTTTTATTAAAATATTTTCTCCTTTATTAAATTTGATATAAATTTTCTTTTTCTCACAAAACATTAAAAATAAAAAAAGATATTTTCTTAATTTAATTATTAATATTATCTTTTGTTGATTAAATTAACTGACTTATGTTTATTACACATTAGGGTTAAGATATTTAATCGAAATCTTATTGTTCACCGATTTAATTAATTAGGTTGAAAAACCAATAATTAATTAATTTGGCTTTTAGTTATTTTATTAACCATGGTTAACTTGTGCCATAATCAGGGTTTACGAAGATCATTCCATACACTGAGATATTTATTTTTCCCACCTTTTCAGGGTTTGCCCATTGCCAAAGCGTCGAATAGTCGGTAACCCTAAACCCTAAACTCTAATATCTTTTGTTATTTATTATCCCGCTGGTTTCAATTCCCCTCTCCCTCCGCTGGTTTCAATTTCCCTCTCCCGTTATTGCTTTAATTATAAATTGCTGTGGTTAGTAATTTTAGGGAGTGATAACCTTGAATTGAATCTAGAATCATTAATTTTACAAGATAAATGTCATCGAAGTTAACCACGTGATTGTTGCACCCACGCACACTTTTGGGGTAACCTCTCTGTTGCCTGTTGCCTGTTGCCTTTGTGTTTTTTTGCAGAATAGCCATGTCCCTCGAATACGAGGATACCTCAGCCATGTTGCCTCGATATAAATAAAAGTCATAAGTCCCTAAAATGATGCTGCTGTCGGTACACGAATATGACTTCGACCCTCAAAAGTTGCTTACGAAAAAGGCTGAGGTATCTTCTGACTTCCTCCGAAAAGGCTATTCTGGTACTTCACTTAGACTACCCGCCTCTCTATGGCATGGGATAGTCTTATGGCGAACGACAATGCGATGACCCTTCAACCTCCAAATGAAAGGTTTCCTGCCCTCTTATGGCAAGGATAGACCCTTTCACCCTGAAAGGCTAAAAGAACCTCTTTTTCAAACTATAAGGTAATTGCCCCTAATTGCTTTGCCTTTCTCTAAAACCTTTTTCTATATTCTTTCTCATAAATCTTCAAAATGGCTATGCTCATTTACGAGCTAAAGTCCGTATTCACTTCTTCTACATTTCTGAACGAAAAAGAGCAAAGCAATTAAGAGCCCATGGAAAACCATGGATGCAAAGGGTGCCTTAACCTTCCCTTTGCATAATTACCCCCCGAACCCTGTTTTTATTTAAAAGGTTTTTCCTGTTCTTTTAGCCTTTCTAATATTTGGATAAAATAAAAGTCGGTGGCGACTCTTGCTATCCGCGACATTTCGATAAAAAAAAGTCAGTTCACCGTATTACAGTTTGCATGTGTTAAACTTCTCTAAAAACTAATTTTATCTTGGTTTCTCTTTGTTCAGATTTCCTTTTTCTTTCTAGACCTAATTATATTTGGTTTCTGTGAGTTTTGTTTTTCAATATTTTCTTTTGTTTTGTTAAAATATCTTATGATTCTGATAAGATGAGTTTTATTGTGTTCACATAATTCTAGACCTAATTATAATTGGTTTATGTGAGTTTTGTTTTTCAATATTTTCTTTTGTTTTGTTAAAATATCTTATGATTACGATAAGATGAGTTTATTGTGTTCACATATTTGTACGTGGGGGTTTTAACTTTGAGCTAGCAGTAGTAGTAGTTTGTAGTTTGCTAGTTTTGATTCAAAGTTGGTTTGATAATTATTTATTTTGATGATAATTATTTATTTTGATTGTAGGTGTCATGTGTGTAGGACCAAAATAATAGAGAAATCCATCTCTGTACTGTCTAAAGTTGATCTTGAAATAACTCATAAATTTGCAGAGAACTAGAAGGTATGAATCGGGCTAACTGCTTAGCCTAAGTCCCTTTTGTCTTTTGTTTTAGATGGAATATATAAGTCATTGGCATATACTGTCTCTTATTTGTTAGTTTTTTTTATAGTTCTTTGTACTCTGGTAACACACATGTATATTTAACAGGAAAAATATTAACTACACTCTTTGATTGCAGATTAAGAATTTTCAACAGATTGAAGAAATGATATTATATATATATATATATATATATATATATATATATATATATATATATATATATATATATATATATATATATATATATATATATATATATATATATATATGTTGTTAATTTAACAGGAAAAATATTAACTACACTCTTTGATTGCAGGTTATGAATTTTCAACAGGTTGAAGAAATGTTATTATATATATATTGCTAATTGCTACTTGTTCAATTACTAATATTTTATATAATTGTTTTCTATTTTATTAATTTTTCTAATATCACTTCTATCTTTTTTATGTAGGATTCTGTTCTTATTTGGATTATTTGGAATTGAGAGAAGATTTTCAAGTCTATTAAATATCAAAATAGAATTTGAAGAGGAAAAAAAGAAAGTTGAAAAGATTATAATCAAAAAGATTATATTTAAGAAATAGAATATAAATTGTCACAATTAGATGAAGCATCATGACTCATGAGAACACAGACATCAAATATGGACAAAATAAATATTGTGTTATTTAGACTAGATAGACATTTTTAGTTGTCCAATTTTTGAATGATAAAAGATATATAATTTTGTTTTTTAATGGAAGCATTATAATAGCCAAATTTTTTAAATAAAAAACTGAACAAAAATCATACCATTTTTAAAATTTAAAATGGATTTAAAAAATCAATGATTTAAGTTGGGCTATAATTTATTCTAACCCAATCAATGATTTTAAAATTGGGCTTAAAATTTGATATGGCCCAATAATGCCTAACCGAAGGAAACCGTTCTAATAAACCGAATCGATTTTAACCGAACCCAAAAAAACCGAAAATAAAACCGGTCGGAATTGGGCCAACATATCTCACCCGAGGGTTGTGCCGGATTAAGGTTTTGGGCCCAAACCCGATCCGGCCCGAACCGATGTCCACCCCTACCATTTGCGTATACTCATCATCTAAATTTGTCTTTGCGCACTTATCCAACTAGAGTATTAAAGTGATTTTCCAATGTAGTACTCACAACCGTCTAGTTGTTCATGTCAAATCTTTCTATCAAATTTTCAAGATACCTTTTGTGATTGAGCCGTAGTTTTCTAGCACTAATTTCCACGTGAATTCACATCCTAAGAATCTTCTTAGCGACACCTAAGTACTTCACGACTACCTCTTCTCCCAACAAGAATTTAAATTCATTTACATATTGTGAGTGATTAATAACAACCAACATATCATTCATATACTTTAACAAGAAAAAATTTCAGGTACATGTCAGGGCTCAACCAGTTTAAAAGCTTCAAGAGTCAGAATAATAACTTGACAAACTATCAATTAACAATCAGTCTACCTCACTGTATCAAGAGATACATGGGTGACTTAAAAAAACACAAAAAACTCTCAAAACCTAAGACTCTAAGCTTCCCCTAATTTTACAATTGCTAAAAATTGATTGCATTAGGTTTAAGTTTCTCTTTAATTACACCTCAAAAGTCCACGGGCTTTGAAATCTTCACTTAGATATTACTTGATCCACAAGCTTCTCCGTGCACCAATTATGCAGAAAAATCTCCTTAAATCTTGAAACAAAACATTAAGTTTCCTAAATTGTCTCAACAACCAATTTTAGAGACTTATGTACAGTTGGAGATCAAGTCACTTATTCCAGCTTAAATCTTCTTGACATGCGAAAATAAGTTAGACATATCCAAATGGAATCTCATAGAATCAAATCAAATCGATCAAGAAATAAAATAACCAGTACTCACTACTAGAAAATTCTCTTTCAGTGACCGATTTAGTGACCAAAAAATTTCGATTCCTAGGTATCATAATTTTTAATTTTATTTTCTGAAAAAAGTACACTAATTCAGTCACAATTTCGGTCACTAAATTCGTCACAAAAGCTTAGCAACAAGCATTTTTCAACCAAAAAGTAGTGGTTGCTAAATCGGTCGCTAAACATTTGAGTGACCCATTTTTAAACCTTTTCGGTCACTATAAGCGAAATTTCTAGTAGCGACTGATGTTCTGGTACATCATGTTACAACCGCTGTCAGAGCATCTGTCTTCAATGAGCTCACCAACATGTTAGGATATCTCACATAACATCTTGTTGTGAACTATTTTTTAGCAAAATTGCTCCCATTGATAAAACCATGGTACTAAACCCCCCCCCCCCCTTTGGAAAATTTAGTCCCAAACAACCTTTTCAAAATAAACATAAAGAGAGAAAAAAACCACAAACAAAAACACAAGCTACATGAAAACATATAAACTTTATACAATCTGTAATCTTATAAATATATCAGTGATACATGTCGTTACATAGCAACAATTTCAGTACTCCACTTATCACATATAACCATTTCTCCCTTTCGAGGGGAAAGCCCAAATCACCAGAAAAGCCAGCCTGAGATATCCAAATTCATACAACAGAGCACAGTAACCAAGGTTCTCCAGAAACCATAATAAGCATGATGTTAGAACATCTGGTAAGACATCTTGCACACAACCACATCAGTAGTAGCAGCAGAAGCAGCAGCAACAAGACAACATTTACAAGCACGACAGACTATCATGCTTCCCCTAAATAGTTGCATACAACAAGAAACTACAATAGACTACTATATTCTAAGCAGTAGTACAGTCTTATAAACATATTAAGACATGTGACATGACAACAATTTTTACTCCTAATAAAATAACTAAAACACTAAACTTACTCCCCCTTTTTAGCAAAATTTTTGACAAAATAGAGTAAATGTACAAAGAAAAAAATTGGAAGTACACAATAGCAATGGAAACAAACATAAACATATCTTTTTTTTGTTTTATTTTATTTTAACAGAAAAAACAGCTATCCAGTTCTTCCACCTGAGTCATTGAAATTGACCCAATCTTCATCAACATCTGAGTCATTGAAATTGACCCAATCTTCATCAACATCTGAGTCTGGGTCATGTAACTAAAAATGATTTTTCTTGAAGGACTTCATATTAGTCACAAACTTCTTCCCTGTCACTGAAGCTGCAATGGATGATCCAACAAATGTTATAAAATTGGACTCAACCTTCTTTGGATCAGTACTCTTATCCTTCTTGGATTCCAGTAGATGAACCTTTTTATCATCAGCATTTTTGGTATATTTGCTTATGTTGAAACGCAGCTTGAGAGGAGGAACAATTATTAAGGTATTAATCAAACAAAGAGTTACCTTGTTTGTAATATTACCTTTCTTGTAAAGAAAAATCAATCAATGTGAGAGTGATTGAAATAAGTGAAATCATCCTTATTAATATTACACTGCTCATCATAGGAGAGACACACTCTTTTGTTCTTCTTCCTTACTTCCCAAGCTTTGAGTGATGGGAATTCTCACAACAGTTGAACTGATATTCCCTTGATCAAAGATTACCATATCTGGTTTGAACATATACCAATATTTTGTCTTGAATTTGCATGCACCACTAGATGAAAGGAAGAGAAAATATAGTTAGTAAGTTTCCCATCCTGCAATAACTTTTCAGTAATACAAATTCCCAAATCACCCCTCAAACTCTCAAAATGGATTGCCTCCATATACTTAAGAAACTCCCAGTAGATTCTCAGAAGTCCAAAGCGTAGGCGAAAAATTATTTGCTGCCGCAAGACCCCTAACAAAGAGATTACCAGTATTAATGAGCTTTGTCCTACTATGCAAACTGACATCCTTGAGTATCTACACTTAAACCACCTTTCCACAGTACAATGTCATGACTTCCTGTTGGACATTTTATTCCTTTAACATTCAAAACAATTGTGGGCAACATCTTCATTCAGCATAATACATATCCTTAGAGACAGACTAGGATACATAAACTGCCTGTTGGACATTTTAGTGTTGATCCAATTGATAAGATTGTTTTTCAAGAAGAGACATCCTCTATTAATACTATTTCCATCAAACTTGGCCAATAATTTTACTCCTAAATTCACCATAATTAGATATTTTATCTCTGAAACAAGAGGTAATACAAACTCCAAATAATGAATTTCTTTGTATAAATTAACTGAGCTCTTTGTTGACTTGAGAGTTCTCTGAGTCAATGCCTGCTAGCTCTTTAGATTACGCCTCATTTTTTGGAGTGCCAATCTACTAAGATCATGTTCCAATAAATGCTTAGACATCAATTATGCTATCAACAAAGTAAATCAGAAACATCCCTCTGGTATCTTTGAAGGAGTTGATAAAGATCTTTGATTTTTATTTGCTAGAATTCATCCAGGTCATTTTAGGAAAATCATCAACAACCACATATACATGCCTCTATCCACCAAGTATCTTACCTTGCATGGGGTTTACTAGATCAATAAGATGACGTTTTAGAACTTTGGTAGTTGTATAATGTTGCAACGTCTAGTGTGACATGTAGACTTCATCATCATTGAACTTCAAGCACGTGGATGAGCAATTTGTTCCTTGTGGTACGTACAAATAGTAACTGTCTTTGGACTTAACTTCCTCATTAGAATTCATTCATCTCATTAGTGACCAAACATTTTTCATTAATAGAACTAACCTTTAGACCTTGATCACACAACTGACTTATGTTTATCACAATAGTCATCAATCCCTTATTAAGAAGAACATTATCAAGACTGGGAAATCTTGTACAATCTAGTTTCTCAATCACCTTAACTACACTTTTGGAATTATCACCAAAGTAACATGGAAGATGGAGTGATACTTAAAGTCCACGTGAAACACCTTGACTCCAGTCATGTGTATGGAACAACCAAAGTCAAAGAAAATATACCAATGTTCTTTTGATAAAATTCCAAGAGATATATGAGCAATAAGATAATTTGCACCTTCCTTGAGTTTTTATCCACTGCTTGATCAATCTTAGGTTGATTTGTACCTTTGGGATGGCCATACAAAGTGGCATGATATGATCAATTTTTACCACAGAAGTCACATTTCCAGTACAAGTACTTGCCATTTCCTTGAGAATTTTGATGTCTGACACGATGTTGAGACATTTTTTTAACATCATTGACTCAGCTTTTCCTTTTGATGGAAACAAATTTATGTCACTTAAGATTTTATTTGCTTGTTAAAATCTTGAAAATCAAACCCTATCCCTATTAGGTTTCTATTCATCTTCCAATCTTGAAGAAATTCCTCCATCATATCTGAACTATTGTTCAACATCCTCACAAACTTGATCATGCTATCAAGTTTGTAGATAAAAAAATACATCATCCTGCAGGATATCTATGGTAGACAAACATCATTCCCTTCCATCCTGTAATTGAGAAAACGTTACCTTATATTTTTCTCCTTTTTGGCATACTTCCTCACTTTTGATGCACAAATCTTTGTAGGAAGTAGCTAGCTCATCATGAGTAATTTCTTTATTACAGGAGTTTACATAAGAACCGTGTCTTCCTATGTTGACAAGTTCAACATCAAGATCACTTCCATGATCAGATCGAGAAATAGAAAGCCCCTTTAATTGTTTCTTGAAGTAGGTACGGCATTATGCCATAATAAGTCCAAATCCTTCACATTCATTGCACTTAATGCTTTTACTTTAGTTCAAGTTTTTCTTTGATCATCATAGATCTTGTTGATGTCATTAATGATGTTCTTGACATTTTGCCTTGACCTTATATCCACTTTCCCATAACCTGATTTAAATGCACAATAGTATTGAATAACCCTTCATTAGAAATCAAGTCACAAACTCCTACAATCTCCCTGAAGCTCACCCAATAATAGAATAGGGTGCCTGCTTTGATGCAAATTGAAATCTTGGCATTTGCAATACATGTTAATACTGATGTCCCAACATCATAACATAATATCAAGACAGATGTTACAATATCTTTTGATAGACATAACCAATATATTAAGACTGTAACTTATGCATAAATAAATTGAAAAATGATAAATAACACAAATAATTGTTAACCCAGTTCAGTGCAACGTCACCTACTCTGGGGGCTACAAAGCTAGGAAGGAAATCCACCATAACTGTATTACTTCAAAGCCTAAACAAAACAACTTATCACCTAATCATTATTTCTATGCAAACTCTACCTAGGAACCTCCTAGATATGAGAATACCCTCTCACTTCCACAATCACCTCAGTGATAAAAATTAGTCAGAACCTGTGACAAAAACTTAATAAATGAGTCAAAAACCAGTGAGAGTATCAAAATAACCAAATAGAAGATTACACTTCAAATACAATACTCTGTGTTGCTTAAAAGCTTTTAATTGAGAACAACAAACAATACTCAACTCTATGCTTAAAAAATTCAAGAGTGAGAACAATAACTTGACTAACAATCAAGTACCAATCAGTCTACCTCATTGTATCAAGAGATATATGTGTGACTTATAAAAACACAAGGTACTCTCGAAACCTAAGACTCTAAGCTTCCCGTAATTTTACAATTGTGAAAAATGTTCACATTAAGTTTAGGTTTCTCTTTAAATACATCTCAATAGTCCATGGGCTTCAAAATCTTCACCCAGATATAACTTGATCCCCAAGCTGAGGGTTGCACCAATTATGCAGAAAAATATCCTTAAATCTTGGAACAAAATATTAAGTTTCCTAAATGGTCTTAAAATCCAATTTCAGAAAATTATGTACAGTTGGAGATCAAATCAAGTGTTCCAGATTAATTCTTCTTGACCTGCGAAAATATGTGAGATATATCCAAATGGAATCTCACAAAATCAAATCTATCAAGAATTAAAGTAACATGTACTGATGTTCAGGTATAACATGTCTCAACATCTGTCTGAACATCTGTCTTTAATGAACCTGGCCAGCATATTAGGACATCTTCCATAACATCTTATTGTGAACCATGTTTTAGCAAAACTGCTGCCAATCCTAAAACCATGGTACTAACAACACACAAGAGCAAATCCAAGAAGTTTTCTAAAGACCATCAGATTTGTGATCAGAGATTAAAGACATCACCTCATTGCCATCCGCTAACACCACTAATTAAGGCAACTGTCCAAGAAGGACATTTGATTAGAGTAGTCAGAAGACTTTTGACCATTTGATGGTACTTGCAAGCATCCTTTTACATTTTTTCTCTCATAGAGCTCTAAGAATCAGAAGGTTCTAGGAATTTTAAATCCTACAACCCTATTATAAAATACAAACAAAAGCCTCTCCTTCAGATACATGTGATTCTAACCCTAAAAACCTCTCACTTTCGACTATAACTAACTAAGGAAATATAATATTTATTGGTACCCCCCTCTCCTCATAATTGGACTAAAACAAATACAAATCAAGACTTTAAATAGAATTCAACAATAGATCTTGGCTTACACCATTATCTGTTAATCGAAAAGAACCCATTGATAATTTTGGTGTTGTTTATGGGAATTAACTCCTAGGTTTCAACCATCTTAGAGAATGATTTTAATGCTGAACAAAGGGATAATGTTGTTGAACTAGTGACTCCAAACACAAGAGGGGAGTAAATTATGAAGTGTAGAATTCATGATTAATTTAAAAATAGTTTTACTTTGAAAACAATTTATGTTTGTACAAAGATAAAACAATAGAAAATATAAAGAAAGAATTAGAAAGAAAAGATTTTTTTATAATTTTTAAATTAAATTAATTTGTAAACATTCCTACGAACTTTAATTTTTGTTCAAACATAAGTGAAAATATTATTTCTAGAAATAATAATCTCAGAAATATAATTCCCAAAAATATATTCTTATAACTTGAAACAAACACACTATTGAATTCATGAAAAGATTCCATAGAAGTCAAAATGTTTTAATGAGTTCGCAACATTATACTATTATTTAGTATAATTGGAGACTAATAAACATGAATGCAGTTACAAACTATTAAAACTTAGTTAAGTCTAGAAGAAAAAAGTTGTAACTACATATACTCAAATGATCAAAAAACATCTTGTCAAAAAAAAAATGATCAAAAAACATATAATATTATAAGTTAATTTGTGGAGAAACTTTTATTTCAAAACACATATCAAACTCTAAGATGCATGATTTTATAGATAACTAGACTAAAACCCACGAGATGACGGTTGTAAATTAGTTTATTTGTTTTTCATTAAATTTTAAATATGTTAAAAATTTATTTTGATAAAAAAATAATACTAAATTTATATTACAATAATGTATGGTGATTTATAATTGTGACAATGGTATGAATTAATCACATATATAAATATATTTTTTATTTGAAAGAAAAATACATACTTGTAAATTGAGAGTGACATTTGATTTAGTTTTGTAAACTTAAATAACTATAAAGTGGTTTTTGTTTTGTTTTGTTTTGATTCTCTTGTCTTTTTAGTACTTTTTTTTTTGTGTGTAAGCAAGATATATTGATAGGGAGAACTAAGGGTTCTCCAACCCGATTACACAAGAGACGGGAAGAACCCGACAAAAAATAAGAAAATTACAACCAATTAAAATTATGAGAGAACAAAAGCGGATCTTTAGTAAACTCATAAAATGAATAATTGGAGTACGTAATTTTCCTGCAAAAGGACCACTTTCAAACAATAGACTTAATGTTCCAAACCGTATCACTATGGTTCCACTTTTCCTCCCGGAAGCAAGCACCATTTCTCACCAAACACAAAGTCCATGTAGTAGCCAACCACACTACATCCGCCTTACCTTTTTTAACCTTTTTGTCACGGAAGAACCGATGCCAATTCATAAAATTTGACAAGCACCTATCCTCCATACCGCCCTCTTTACCCACCCAAAGAGCTATATCCAACCAAATTGCCTTCACCACCCGACAACCAAAAAAAGAATGGTTTCTATTCTCTACTTCATATCCACAAAACGTATACTTCAATTTAACTAAAGGAAAAGAAATACCTCTATACACCAAAAGATCCTTAGTCGGGATCCTAGCAAGAAGAAGCCTCCACCCGAAAGCCTTAATTTTAAAAGACACCTCCGCCTTCCACACAATACCAAAAGCATCCCCAAACTCATTTGGCGGCCCAAGCGGAATGAAAGCTAAACCCAAAAGAGTGTAACAAGATGCCACCGAAAAGACCCCTTCCGGATTGAACTTCCATGAAACAACATCTCTCCCTTCCCCCACACCAATGAAATCGGCCACCAACTCCTTCAACCGCCTCATACTCGCCGAAAGACCTCTCTCCACCTCCGACTCCCTCGTGACCCCAAAATCCCCCCACTTCCAATTTCCCTCCACCCATCCACCCATTAATGCCACCGATACTCCTTTCAAACAAGAAGCTTCATAAACTTCCGGAAAAAAATCCTTCAAAATAGCTCCTCCCCACCAATTAGCTTCCCAAAAAAGAGTGTGATACCCATTACGCACGACAAAACTAGATCCTTCAATAATTGGATCCCTTAAAGAACCCCTCCCAATATTCATTATATCCCTCCACCAAAGAGAAGAATGAGAAGAATGAGATGAAAGAGATGGAAAGGTATAAATCTCCCTAACGTACATCAACGGGGATAAATCTCCATAACGGGCCTTTAGAACCCTTAACCAAAGAGAATCTACACATTGAAGAATTCTCCACCGCCACTTGGAAAGAAGAGCTTGATTAAAGACCGCAGTATTTTTTACTCCTAGACCCCCTTTGTCGAAAGGAAGCGTAACCTTCTTCCAACTCACCCAATGGATTTTCCTCCTATCCTCCAAACCTCCCCATAAGAAATTGCTTTGAATCAAATTCACCTCTTTCACAACTTTCAAAGGTATCTTGTAAAACGACATAGTGAAAATAGTCAATGAAGTGAGAATAGATTTCAAAAGTGTGATTCTAACTCCCAAATTAAGGAAACGATTTTTCCAACTCCCTAGGCGCTTCTTTAACTTCAGCACTAACGGCTTCCACTTCGCCTCCTTCCTCTGGTTTAAACCAATCGGAATGCCAAGTAAAAAGAAATTACTATCTTCCACCTTGCAAGAAAGAAAAAGAGTCGCGGCTTCCCAAAAACAATCCCTTGTATTAATGCCGATTAACTTACTCTTGTGATAATTGATCCCAAGCCCCGACACCACTTCAAACGCCCTTAACACCCCTTTAATCACCTTCACATGTTTCCATGTCCCCTCTTCCACCAATAAAGTGTCATCCGCAAATTGAAAAATGTCCACCCAACATGATCCTTTAATGCAAAAACTACCGAAATGCCCAATATCTATAGACTTTCTCACCAACCCCGATAGACCTTCCGCCACCAAGACATAGAGAAAAGGTGAAAGAGGATCACCTTGTCTCAAACCTCAATGAACACCGAATTCCTTCATGGGACTTCCATTAACAAGAACCGACATACTACTATTGAAAACCAAAATCTCCATCCATCCCATCCACCTACTACCAAAACCCATTATCTTCAACATATACCTCAAGAAACCCCGACATACTTTATCATACGCTTTCTCAAAATCGACTTTAAACATCAAGCAATTTTTTCCTTCCCTCCTTGCGTAATCCACCACTTTGTTTGCAACTAGCACCCCATCCAACAATTGTCTACCGGGCACGAAAGCATTTTGGCAAGGAGAAATAATACCATCAAGAACACACTTTAACCTCCCCGCCAAAAGTTTAGCCACCACTTTATACATACAACCCACCAAACAAATGGGTCTATAATCATTCAAAGGCAACGGATTTGTAGACTTAGGGATCAACGGAAAAAAAGAAGAGATAACCTTGGAAATAACATTGCCGGAATAGAAATAATTGAAGAAAAGCACGAAATCTTCTTTAACAATGTCCCAACACTTCTTGATACAAAGGAACGAATAACCATCCGGTCCCGGACATTTGTCACTCTCACAACTCCACACCGCCTCTTTTATATCAACTTCAAGAAAAGGTTTTTCTAGGTTTGCCGCCATATCCTCACTTATGCTCTTAAATTCCACCCCTTCCAACAAAGGTCTACTATCCTCCGATTCTTCAAATCTATCTCTAAAATAATCAAACACCGTTTCCTTCACCTCTTCCACCGAAACCGCCATCCCTCCCTCCGTCACAATTGGCCCTATGTGGTTAAAGCTTCTTTTTTCTTTCATGACTTTATGAAAAAATCTGCTATTAGTATCACCCTCCTTCATCCATCTCAACCTAGCTTTTTGGAGAAGCATGTTTTCTTTAATTCTCAAGTTCCTCCAAATCCGACTAGTCACTTCCTGCTTTTTCCTAAATTACCAACAAGCAAATCCTCGGAATCCACCTCCAATCTACCATCGACTATATTCAAATCTCGAACCCCTTCCTCCACCTCCAAATTATACCGATCGAAAACCTCCCTATTCCACACTCTCAACTTTTCCTTTAGAAGCCTAAGCTTTTCTTTAAGTACAAAATCCCCCCTCCCATTAACTTTCAAATTCAACCACTCCTTCTTCACAAACGGCATAAAAGCTTCATGAGAAAACCATTGGTTATTAAATCTAAAGGGTTTCGATCCCCAATTCAAGTCATCCATTTCCAACCATATTGGACAATGATTGGAAATATCCCTCTCGCCAATCAATTGCCCAATAACTCCCATCTATTCACAACGTTATCCGCCACTAGGAACCTATCAATTCTACTCATCGACTTTCCGTCACCACTATACCACGAGAATTTCTTCCCCTTGCAAGGGACATCCACCAAAAGACTTTTGTTAATGAAATCCGCGAACAAGCTCATTTCTATGTTATTCACCGCCCCTGATCTTCCTATCCTCTCCCTTCTTTCTTTAACTGCATTAAAGTCTCCTTCTATGATCCACTCGCTATCAATAAAGATTTCCTTCAACCTTAATAACTCCTCCCACAATGCTCTCTTCTTAACCAACTCACAAGACAAATAAACATTAGCAACATAATAATAATGACCCTTCCATACAACTTTAATACCCAAAAAAACCTTCTCCTTTAAAACTATGAAGAACTTCCACTTTACCGGTATTCCACAAAGTCAACAAACCTCCCGACATACCCATCGAATTGGAGAAAGAAAAACCAATCTCCGAAGAATTCCAAAAACTCCTCGCCACATCGTCCTTCAAAGAAGAAATTTTTGTCTCTTGAATCATGAAAATCTCCGCCTTTCCCTTTTTAATCAAAGCTTCTATCCTTCTTCTTTTTAACGCATTCGTGCCCCCTCTAATATTATAAGAACCTATAACCATTGCAATAATTTTTTTAATATTTTTATAAATTTATGTCTATTTTGTCAAACTTTAGTTATCTCATGAATAACAGATTAAAAATGCTAGTTTTTATATTAGTTTATAAAAAATTTATTTGACCTCATGATATTAGTTGAAAATGAGTGTTTATTAGTAACTATTATTATTCTCGATTTTAGTATACTCTCCATGGACACTATTATAAAAAAAATACTAAGCTACAATTCATTTTGAGAAAACTCTATATTCTCATATGCGAGAAATCAAGAATTTTTTTGTTTGTCTTTATTTTATTATTTTATATTATATGAAAAATATATTAGTAAAGTATATAGACATAGTAAAACACGTTTGCATACTCTATTATATTTTAAGATCAACTCAGAGTGACTTATCTTTGAAAATTGTGTAAGAGTTACTTTAAGATTAAAAACATTTGTTTCAAGTTTTACTTTTATTGCTATATTTTTAGAAAAACATAATATTTTATTGTTTCAAGTTTTATTTTTATTGCTATTTTTTTAGGAAAACATAATATTTTGTTGTGTTTGGATTTCCACATCTTTTTTAATTTTTGAAACTTGAGAGAATATTCTTAGTTGAAGTAATAGTTGTAGTAACTATTAATGAAATAGACATAGTTTGAGTAATGATTAGCTTGTTAGAGCATCTCCAACTGTGAACTCATTTTTCAGTTCTTTGTTGGACCTATTAAACCAAGTCAGCTTAAAACAACTCAACTAGTTTTTCACTCCATTAGTGCAACTTTGAAGAACTCATATTGAGTCCCACAACTTTATTTTATATATTAATATTTTATTCATATTAAATTTTATATCACTTAAAATAATAATGAGAATAAATTGTTGGAAAAAAACTAAAAGTTTATGAATAAAATGATGAAATTGTGAGAGAGAAATTTGAAATTGAAGAGAAAATAAAAGCGAGAAAATTGTGTTGGTAATTTTTTTCCTAAAAACTATATTTATATTAAAAAAAATAAGTTGAAAAAAAAAAGCAAATAGAGTTTTAGTATATTAATATAAAAAATTGATGAAGTGACGTTGCATATTTTTAATCCGTTGAACAGATGTAGCAATGCTTTGGTCAAAAACTTTGCCACCACGCTGGCGAACCTTGATGAAAAACCTCCGCTGGAGGTGGTCTTAGATTTTTTTGTTCAAAATGATATTTTTTCGTCATTGCGGCGGTTAGAACCCGTGACCTCAAATAGAGTAGAATTATTGTATTTGACATTTTGAAAAATAAAAATAAATTTTTAAAAATTACACATAGGACTAAGAGACGATGTGGCACAATTGAAGTATATGTGTCAAGCAAATAAAAAATACAATTTTAAAATTCTGTTTTAATATAGATATAGATATAGATATATATATATATATATATATATATATATATATATATATATATATATATATATATAATAGATTCATTTAAACAATTATACTATGGAATATATATTAGCTGTATGAAAGATTTTTTATAATGTTTTACATTCTTACATGTTTGCTCCAATTAATTTATATTTCTCTCAACATATCACAAAAACAACAATTTGAGTTCTAGCATACTAGTTTTACAGTTATACAGTGGGAATGGCGAAGGCAAAGAATGCCATTTCAATGGAAGTACTAAGGTTTCTTCTATGATCGAAACGTGTAGAGTTCAGACAGCATCCATAGAGAGTATGCTAATCAAATTAATCCAATAAATGAGCAGATAATTATAGTGCTTTGTGTAGAAGGGACCACTTGGCGTGCTGAGTTGTTTCGATGCAATTTTATTGGTATCCACAAAAATAATGCCTTCGAAAATGTAATATCCATCAGATCATATAGTTGCATTCCACAAATATGTGTGCTCCCCATTAAACCTGCAGCTGATACCTTTTATCTGATTTTTCTGTGTTAAGTTCGTGCACATACTTTTTCTTCTTTAGGTTTAGGTGAATTATTACTTTTGGAATATTCTTCCACATTATTTAATGGTGACTTCTGAGACAAACACAGTCTTTTAAATTTATGCAAAATCAGCATATCATGGAGACTGCAATGATGAAACAATAAGACGTTTCAGTTGCAACCATAAAAAGATAAATATTATCTTGACATCTCTTATACTCCCTTTCTTAAGAGTGTTCAAATCTTATCCGACTCAATAAAAAACACCTAATCGAATCAAATTAAATCGAAATCACAAAAAAATATATTTAATTTGAATGTGTTTGTGCCATTTTTTTAATAGAACTGCGCTGTTCAATTTATATTTTACAAATTGAGTCAAACTAAATTAAACCGCATTATATTATAAAATCCTACTAACCGTTATATATTTCTTTAATTCATTAGAGAAATCAACAAATATTATAAGTACTATAAGTACTATTTTGACAAAAATATATTTTATCATATTTTTGTATGATATTTATTTAAAAATACAATTTCATATATATCGTTATTTAGATTTATGATAAAATTGTAAGAAGCAATTTTATGCATTAAATTACAAATTTATTTTAATATTATAAACTTATTTAATGATAATGAATGAATAATTAATCACAAATTATGTTTTCCTTTATATGTATATTTATCATTTAATAAATCTTTTATAAAAAATCGAACCAATCCAAACCATATTGATTTTATTTGGTTTGATTCGGTTTGATTTTTAAGAGTTAACCGAATCAAAACCGCTCAAACTACACCACGAACACCCCTAAATTAAGTTGTTATTGCTGAAATTCGAAGCATGTCTCCTAAATTAGTTTTCCCTTTGGTCATTTATGCCAAATGAGGGAATATATGATTTTTTATAGTTTAAAAGAGAAAGACTAAAACTTATTGAATGGATGTTTTTATAATTAAATTTGGGTATCAAACCACTGGTTAGTATTGTAACCAAATGAATAGATCATTTAATTTTTAAATAAAAAATAAAATAAAACAAAAGTGCCACTTTTAAAAAGATAAAATCATAAACCATAGTTGCTTAAATTCGAAATATGTCTCCGGAATTAATTTTTTCCTCGTTCTTCTATTCAACTGAGGGAATAGATGACATTTATAAAAAAATTGAAATGCGATGTATTCAAGAATTATAAAATATATTTTTTTAGTAGTGCAATTAAATTTACTTAGTTTAGAATTAAAATAAGCAACCCAATTTAAATACCATGGAATTTTTGTTCAACTGAAATATAAGAATTAAAATAACCAACCCAATTTAAATACCATGAAATTTTTGTTCAACTGAAACATAACGAGAAACTCATTAATCACAAAGCAGTATTTGAGTTCGAAATTTGGGACTTACCAATTTTACTACTTGCACTATATAGTTCATTTGTTGAATCGCAATAAGACATTGATGCAAACAAAGAAAAAAAAAACATATTTTTGAAAACAATTGTCTAATTTTTCCGACACTTCTAATTTTTCCGACACTTGTTTAATTTTTTTGACAAGTGTAATACAATTGTCTTATAAATGTCGAACACCGATATGTATTGGATACTGCTACCCGACTACTCCTAAAAGTGCATGTCCTTCGTTGATTCCAATATATCTTTAAGGTTACAAACCACAGATTGATACGTTGAATTGAATAAAACCTTGGACCATATTGATCCAAATACCTAAATGGTTCCTCAACCATAACTCAAATAGTACCAAACTCTAGTTGTATATCTTTAACAAAAGATAGTGTTAATATAGGGAATTTTTTCCATCTTTAGATTGTGGTTCACACACAGCTAAAAATCCAAAAAATTTCTCACAGGAGTTTTCGAAGATACATGTCCAGACGCACCTTAAATTATCTCATTTTTCATAAATCAAATAGTTATCCCATTTTTTTATTAAAAATTAGTTCAAAGATGTATCTCCAAAAATTTCAAAGTCCATTTTAAACTATTTAAACAACATTATTTTGGATATATATTTCCGAAAACTCCCTTGAATTTGAAAGTAAGGGTTTATTCGGAGATGCATCTGCAGACATACTCTAAAACACATACGAAGATGCATTTCTAAATTTAATTTTGACAAAATGACAAACGCTCACCCAATTGCACTTGTTTTGTGTGAAAACGGTGTGTTCGAAGATGCATCTCTGAAAATTAGAGACATTTTTTATTTTTCTGAAAACCTATAGAGGTGGAAAAAGAAATTCCTTTAATATAACAAAAGTTAATATACAAAATAGGCCTCTATATTCTATACTATGAGCAAGTAATCCCAGGGGATCCTACCTTCCTTTTGCTGATGCTTAAAAGAAATTCGTCCTTACACTGATATAAAAGTAAAGATATTGAATGTCATTTAGAGCATAGCAAGGTTTGAGATTATTATGAAACAAATCACTACACTTAGTATTATTATTTATCATCAGAATGATGAGAGAGCATAATAAAGGAAACATATCCAATGTATAATATTGATAAGACACTTTGCCTTACCCTTATTTTCATTTTGCATAGTTAAAGGGATTAATTAGTCCTCAATTTTGGAGAAATTTGCCTTGTTCTTGTTTCTGGAAGACCAATGAATAATTCAGTCTCCACATCTGAATTTGGACTACTTTGATCTGCATAAGCTTTAACCTCCCCTACATTTTCTCTATCATCCTTTTTTGCTTGCTGTGATGAATAACTATCATACTGCACAAAAAAAATTTGGATTTTCATTCCATAACAATGGTTTGTAAGACTAGAGGAAAATGTTTCAAATTTGTTATCAAATAGAAAGTGAACTCACCTTCTCAGAGAGCTTGGTATTTTCAGCAACTAGGGTTTTTTCCTGAATTATATTCAAAGTAATTTCTTTAGATCAGAATCGTTTTTATGTAATGCTAGATACACAATATAAAGACAGCTTACATTTTCTTTTAGCAGTTCAATTTGTTCTCTGAAAACCTCAGCCTGAAAAATAAAATTTCATCAGTAAAAAAATTTCTTTAAACTTTTAATATTTTATCTAATTTTTTTTGTCATACTAACTTTTTTTTCTCGAATATTGGTTATACTCTTCTCCATCTGTTGCTCTATCCTTTGTAGTTCATCAATGGAACAAGTCCCTAAACCTTCTCCTAAGAATTTTCTGCAAACGCGACATGTTTTCATCTTAGACAGAATATCGTCAAAATATTTGTCAGTATGAATATAAATTCAAGATATGTTTAACCGTTTTGAAGACTCAAGAAGATCAATCTTTTTCATCATGTTTTCTGCTTCTTCCTTCAAACGCTGTAATATATGACAATTTCATTAAAACTTTATTGTATTGAAATTGAGGTGTAGAAAAAAGAATAGGAAGACAGTAAATGTAATTAAATTAACCTGAGTTTTTTCTGCAGATTCAGATGCTGTTGGAGTATTATTAATCCGGCTACGACTGCGGTATCGTTCAATTGTTTCTAGAATGCTGTAACAATAAAACCAGTGTTACTGATTAATTCAGAGTCCAAATATATAAGTAGGCACTTGCTAATAATTGGTTAGAAAATGAGAAAACTCACAAGGATACATGTGAGAAAATGAAATATCAATATGATATGTAAAAAGAAGAGAAAATTGAAAAGTAAAAAACTCACTCATTGCTTTTCTTTAATATCATATGCAGTTATGCACTATACAGATAATCAAATATTTTGTAATTTATAGAAAGAAGTGACCGATGCTCTAATTCAGTTATGCTGTTAATCACCCGTTAGGTAGTTAGAAATAATACAGTTGATTTATTACTAATTTAATTACTTGAATAGCAAGCAATGACTCTTTCCTTTACATACAGCTTACACACCTTGTATTAGCATAAATAACAATATACTCTTGTAATTAATTAGGGAAATGGCAATTTCTTCATTTCACTTTCATTTATAAAAACATATATAATATATATATGCTAGAAATTGTTAAATACATGCGAAAGGAAGATAGATAAGATGTTTTGAATTTGATTATGATCTTTGCACTTCTTATTCATGATAATACGTTCTGAATACATACATTCATGAGTTTTAACTATTATCCGCTGTGAGATATAGGATCGAATTTTAGTCTCGATATGGATATTTTCTTAGTTCGATAGAGTTTAAGCATGTTGTCGAAGTATGTTCACATGCTCGTGTCGAAGTCTTGTATACTGTAGTCAAAATATGCTCAACCATGCAGTAGTTGAAATGCTAGAATTATTAGCATATTAAATTGGGTTTGTTTGTTCAACCCAATTGTTTAAGTGAATAGTAACACAGTTAAAACCAATACTAAGTTTTCTTCTTCTCTCTTCTCTCTTTTTCATGAAAACCTAATAGGATTTCTTGTGTTTGTTCAAGAAACTCAATCTTTCTCATAGTATTGGTTTGTTCTTGACAGCACTCTATTACAACAAACTAGTGCGGTGAGCATGGTGAAGATGTCGTCAACAAAGTTTAACATTAAGAAATTCACTCATATGAATGATTTCGATCTATGGCGTTTGAAGAATCGAGCCCTTCTTGCTCAATAGGGTTTGCTATAAGCATTCAAGGGAGACAAAACCATATATGTTGCCTTAACGGAGAAGGAGAAATCACGATGTTGGTGAAAGCTAACAGTGCAATCATCTTGAACCTTGGTGATAAGGTTCTGAGACAAGTGCGAAAGGAGAAAACTGCAAAATTATGTGTGGAGTAAACTCGAAGGATTGTACATGATTAAATCCTTGGTAAATCATCTGTAGCTGAAACAAGCACTATATTCATTCTAGATGAGTAAAGACAAAGTCTTGGCTGAGCAGTTGAATATGTTCAACAAGTTGATTCTTGATCTTGAAAATATAGATGTCAAGATTGATGATGAAGATCAAGCATTGTTGTTGCTGTTAGTGTATGCTTTATTAGGTTCTCATGCTCACTTCAAAAAAATTCTCTTGTATGGAAGACATTCACTAACCTTTAAAGAAGTTCAATCTGCCTTGTACTTTAAGGATTTGAACGAATAAAAGCAGCATAAACCATCGTCTATTGGTAAAGTTTTGTCCGTTGTGTGGAATTCTTGAATAAATATGGCAGGTTTGAGAAGAAGAAGTGTAAAGGTCGGCACAAATCTTATGGTAGTAATACTTCTGCAATAAGGTGTTATCACTGTAAGAAGGAGGGTCACACACGAAAGTTGTTTCCTGAGCGATAGAACAATCATGGTGGTAAGGACAATGGTGCAACCATTGTGCAAGATAATTTTGAATCATCTGATGTTCTTGTAGTTTCGAGTTACAATTCTTGCAAGGAATGTATCATGAATTCAGGTTGTCTTTGGCACATGACCCCAAATAAAGATGTGTTTGAGGAATTTTGTGATCAAAGCCTGCATAATTGGATCTGTAACATTCAAGCTCCATGATTAGTCAATAAAGCAATTGAATGGTGTCAGGTATGTACCTGATCTAAAGAGAAATTTAATTTATCTTGGTGAATTCAACAAGAAATGACATGTTTTAAAAGGAGAGCAAGGTATCCTAAGGGTAATGAAGGGGTCGAAGGAAGTCTTGAGAAACAACAAATAGCAAGGCATATATACCCTTGAGGATAACGTTGTAAGTGGTTCAATATATATGGTGTCCACAAAAACAGTGCCGAAGACTGAGCTATGACACAAGAGACTTGACCATGACAGTAAAAGGGGCTTAGTATAATTATCGAAACAAAAATTTGTTATGTGGTGACAAGGTCGAAAAACTAGATTTTTTTGAACCTTGTGTATTTGGTAAATCCTGTAGAGTGAAGTTTAACAAAGGTAATCAAAGAACACATGAATCCCTTGATTACATCTATGTTGATTTTTTGGGGGATTGCAATGTGTCCTTCACATTCAGGTGCAATGTATTTTCTATCCATAGTTGATAATTATTCTAGAAAGTTATGGATATTCATTCAGAAAGCTAAGGATGAAACTTTTGAAAATTTTAGAAGTTAGAAGACTTTGGTCAAAAACCAAACTGGAAAAAATGTCAAGAGGTTGAGAACAGACAACGGTCTTGAGTTTTGCAATAAGGCGTTCGACAATTATTGTTTTGTGTCTGGTATTTCAAGGAAAAAAATTAATACAGGTACTCCCCAGCAAAATGGTTTAGTTTAAAGCCTTAATCGAACCATTTTGGAAAGAGTTAGATGCATGTTGGTTAGTTTTGGATTAAAGAAGGTGTTTTAGGCTGATGCTATTTTGACAGTAGCATATCTAATAAATAGATGTCCGTCGACATCCTTGGGGATGAAGACACCTGAAGAATTCTGGTCGAGACATCCGCCTAATCTCGACATACTTAGAGTATTAGGTTGTGTAATCTATGCTCACATTAAACAAGACAAGGTCAAACCTATAGCTATGAGATGCATGTTCATGGGGTATCTTAAAGGAGTCAAAGCTTATAGGTTGTGGTGCTTAGAGCCAAGTCATAGGAGGTGTATCACTATTCGAGATGTAGTTTTCGAGGAAGTAGAAATGACATTCAAGAAAATTGATGATGTTGGTCGAAATGCAGAAATATCTAAAGAGGAGCTGGAACAGGAAGAGATTCTCATTGAGGTGAGCATAGTGATGATGAATTTCATAATCCATATGAAGTCGAAGAAGAAGTAGAAGTTTCTTATGAAGTTGAAGAGACTGATAATGACTATATACTGGCAAGAGACATGTTGAAAAGAGTCATTAAGCCACCTTAAAGACTTGGTTATGCAGATCTCATTGCTTTTACCTTAATCTATGGAAGTGAGGTCATTGATGAAGAATCTAGAGACTATAAGGAAGTTGTGAGTAGTCTAAATAAGACTGAATGGCTGAAGGCCATGAATGATGAGATGAAATATCTCCATTATAATAACAAGGCAAGATTGTAAGTGGATTTTCAAGGTTAAGGAAGGAATTGAAGGAGTGATGTTGAAGAGATACAAGGCAAGATTGGTTGCAAGGGAGTTCACTTAGAAAGAAGGAGTCGACTTCAAGACGTGCTCTCTCTTGTCATGAACCACAAGTCTATTAGAATGTTGTTTGCTATGGTAGCAAAGTTTGACTTAGAACTAGAAAAATGGATATGAAGACCGCTTTCTTGTATGGTGATCTAGATGAAATAATCCTCATGAAGCAACCTGAAGGGTATAAAGGAAAAGGCAAGAAGGACTATCTGTGCAAGCTGAATAGGTCTTTGTATGGTCTGAAACAATCCCCTCGACAATGGAATAGGAGACTCGACAAGTTCATGGCATATATAGGTTTCACTAGAAGTTAGTTCGACCACTGTGTTTACACCCGATTTCAACCAGGAAGTTCACTTATGATTTTATTGCTTTACGTGGACGGTATCCACATAGCCAACATTAGTGTCGAAGATGTATTAACGGTAAAGGCTGAACTCGGAAAGGAGTTCGAGTTGAAGGATCTTGGTACTGCCACCGGAATCCTTGGGATCAACATCTAGAGAGATATTACGCATTTGAGATTATGATTATTTCAAGAGATATACCTACAGAATATTCTCAACAAATTTGGTATTTTGAACTTAAAGCATGTTAAAACACCGATAAATCCATAATTCAAGTTGAGTACGACTCAAAGTCTAAATGTTGAAGGTTTTGACTGAAGATAATGTTGTTGATATGATTATCAAGACATTGACAAGTTGCTAGATTTTTCAGTGTATGCAATTGATAAAGCTACATGAAGAAAACTATTTTGTTTCCTTGATGTTATATAGTTTGTTCCAAGGTGGAGATTTATGAGATTTTGGATCGAACTCTAGTATTGACAAGGATGGCTTCTTTGTTCGAAAAAGTTTAAGCATGTTGTCGAAGTCTGTTCACATGCTGATGTCGAAGTCTTGGATGATGTAGTCAATGTACGCTCAAGCATGCAATAGTCGAAATGCTAGGATTGGTAGCATATCATATTGGGCCTATTTATTCATCTAAATTGTTTAAGTTAACTTGTAGCTTAACTTACCTTAGTAGTCTATAAATAGACTAGTTTTATCAGTTTGTTGAGAGAGGTTGTTTATTATTATTCACCTGTACTCAGTGAATCTTTATTAAGTAAGTAAATAGTAAAATTGTAATAACCAATCCTAACTTTTCTTCTTCTCTCTTGTCTCTCTTTCGTGAAAACCTAATAGTGTTTCTTGTATTTTTTCAAAAAACTCAATCTTTCTCATAGTTTTGGTTTGTTCTCGACGACACTTTGTTACAACAACAATTAACGAAGGAAATAATAAAAGACAAATAACATGTAAAGATAATCCTTATAATGCCTCGTAAGTTAGGGAATGTATATTTAACACTCCTAGCTTGGAAAAATATTTTGAAACTATGTAGGTTTTAGAGATTTGGAGAATAAATTTGCAATATTGTTTCAAGAGGTAATGGGAAGAAGATGAAAGAAACCAACTAGGAGTTATTGGCCCACAATATGACAATCAATATCAAGATGTTCTTTTATTTCATAAAAATTATGGTTCATTTCAATGTGACAAGAAAGTTTGCTTGCACGTTTGTCAAAGAAAAAAAGAAAGATTTGTTGTTAACACATGAGAGGAAATGAGAATGCATTAATTTCCCCATTAGTGGCTGTACTTCCTTAATGGTGGTTGAACTCTTCATGTTTATTATTGCATGAAAGATTTTTGAGTTGACCTCTATCCCCTTTCTAGTTTAAATAAAGCTAAGAAAATTTCCTGCTTGAACCCCAAACGAACATTTGATCGGATTCATGTGCATACTATACTTCCTAATAGAGATCATTATATCTTCATAGTGTTTTTTAACATTTGAAGTTTCACGACCGTATCTTATATGTAGACTTCCATTTTTTCCCAATCTAGACTGCATGATGGTCACTTTGAGTGCGTCTAGGATATTAATTTTAATATGGTTATAGCATGAGTAAGCGTCCATGAAGTACAATGAAGATATTTTAATTTTTATGTCCATGTTACGCAAGAGATATGGGTTTTGATGGCATTCTAGGTTGATATCAGTGAGATCTACGCCTGTAACGCTCGGAAATTTGATTATTCGCTTAATCTAGACGTTTGGAGTGTTTAATGAAATTTTTTGTATTTTGGGACGATTTAGTCGGTATTAGTTCGGGATAGCGGATCGATAATTAATTGAGATTTTTAATATTTTTAGTATTAGAAATATTATTAGAGTGTCGGGTATTATTTTGGGAATTTTCTGAATAAATAAAATTAGATCGTAAAAATAAGAGTTAATGAATAAATTGGGAGTTTTAATAAAATAAATTAGTTGGGCTTAGTGTTATTTGCACGTGAGTTAATTTGGCCCAAGTTAGAAATCGTGGGGGCATTGGTGGTTATTAACCTAGGCTCCCAAAACAAATAATTCAGTATCACCACATTGAGGAAGAGAAAAGCTGCAGAAGGGAAATAGGAGAAACCAGTGCACACGAGAGATTTTCGTAGCAGAGGAATTTTAGGGATTTTGCGATCGGGACGAATTAGAGCAACCTTCAATCCAAAGGTAAGGGTGGGGTTCTTGCTCTATAAACGGGGATATGATAGACTGTATGTGGGGTTTTGGGGATTAATATTGTCTCTATGTGTTGCTATGATTTTTGTGTCTCTGTTGTCGCTGTGTGAATTTTCTGGAAATTGTTTGTAGAAATTGTTGTTGTGTAGATGTTCTAAAAATTGTATGGAATATTATATTGATGTGTGATTTTTGCTGGCTGTGGGTGATGAATTTGTATATTCTGCACTGTGAATTAAACTGGTGACGTTGCGATGGTGAACTTTTCCGAAATCGAAAATTGTCCTTGAGTTAGAAACTGATACCGGAATTGAAAGTTGAGTCTGGAAGAGAAAAGAAAATTTTAGGGACAGAGGCCCTAATCATGAGACAGACGTCCCTCAAGAAAGGAGAAGTGGGATGGACCCCACATAACTAGTGGGGCGGGCGGCCCATATGGAAGGGCGGGCTCCCCTTGTGAATTGAAAAGTCCCACATGGGACGGTTGGCTACAAGTGGGGGACAGGGGTCCCTTATTTGTTATGTTGGTTCCTTTAATTAAATAGCAATTGTGTATTGGTTTTGATATATTAAGTACTAGTATTAGAACTAGTGATAATGAATACTACTGGCAGATTAAAGTGCAGGCTAAACTTAATTAACCCATTAGGCTAAATTAGCAGTGGACCAATTAAAGGAATTAGTAGAGTAGTAAATATTAATTTGGTAACAGAGGAACATAATCCTGGTATTTAACTGAATAACGTTTTGACAGCCATAGTGTTAGTACTTAGCCGGATAACTATTATAAGCAGTAACAGAGCAACTTTTAGCAATAACAAAACGAATTCTTAGCAGCAGCAGAAAAGATTAGATATTATGTCAGTAGCGGGGAGATGAACAATAGCAGACCGGGACTAATTTACCGAGTAGAATAAACTAGGCTAGTCCGGAAATAATTCGGTGTCCGTGATTTGACGACATTTTTGTCGATGTTATGACGTAACACATGTCATGTAATATTGCGATTTTGTGAATTGCAGGAAAATAATGTGACATTTAATTATCAATAATTATTGGTATATTGTGACGATGTTTGGCGACGTGTTTGTGATATAGGTGTATGCCTCGCGACGTTGTTTTGCGATGTCTGTGATTTGTTGCATTTCATCAGTGTCTCATAATTTGCATGTTTTAGCGACGGCCTCGATTGGCAAACAACGACGAAGGCTTATGCCTGTTTTTGATGCCTCTATTATTTGGCAATTAGCAATGGGGGCTGAAGCCCTGGGTACCACATGCGTATGCATTTGTTAGAGTCGCATTTCATCTGTGTGATTATGATGCTATGTGTTTTGATGTGTGAATTTATGTGACTTGTTGTGAACTTTGAATATGATCTTATGTGAGATATTGTGACTTGTGTTGTTGATTGAGTCGGTGGTCGCTCTGATACGTAGCACTCTGGGAGATAAAAGATTGTTTTACTTATTGTTTTATTTGCTGAATTTTAAATGTTTTTGGTTTAAATTGTAATTTAAAGTTACCATGCAAAGATGCTACGATGTTATTTGAATAATTATGAAGTTTGTTGATTCAGCTGCGAGTTAATTACTTTAATTTGAAACAAAGTGATTTTTGAGTAATGATTTAACTTCCGTTTTAAATTCATGTGCTATGTATCTATATGAAGGCAAGTAAGCCGTAAATGTTCTTGAATGACGAATATGTGACATCTCATTTGTATGTTTTCTTGAATTTATACTCTAATTTTTCCGTATAATTATCGGGTAGATTTGGGGTGTTACAACGCCAATTCTCCATTTTCACGAGTATTTCTTCACAATGACCACATTATCAAATCAAGTCGGGTACTGAATCTCGCTGATGAACCTCAATTCTTTCCGTTTCTCATCTGTTATTTGATTGTTGCTTTAGTTTTCTCACCTATCTTTATCTTCTTCTAAATTATTGGCTTGGCGGAAACATTGAGGGCGAGGAAATCGCAAATAATACTAGGATTTATCTCCATCATGTCTTATGGGCTTCTAGAGAACACACCTACATTCTTTCGTAGAAGAAAATGAGCTCTTCTTCATTTTTAGTTATGAAATTATCAAACTTTAATTTACTTCTTCCAAGCCTTATACGGGAATCATAGCTTCTAGGTATTCTTATCGAGTGCATTGATCCATGAAATTCACATTGTTGAAGTTGGACCTTGGTGTCGGGCCAACAATCATTGTCGCACTTTTTATTCTAAGACTGTCTTGGTAGAATTTTATGGATAATTCATAGTCTCCTTTTACCACACTTATACTTCAACTTCATGTATAGTGTAGATAGTACTTCCTATATGACATTTAAGGAAAATCAAACTATAATTATGTTGTATGATGCTACTGCATTCACGACAAGGTATTTGACTTTTATGGATTTAGCATTCTACCCTAATTCAAAAATGGTCACATGGCTCTCGTTCTATAATTTCCAAAATGGAAGACCCAAATCATTATTTTCACTTCTTCACAGATGTGGTAGGTCAAACGTCACTTCTCATTTTACATTATTTTTATTGTTTTTGTTGTCATTGTTTGTTCTTGCGTTAGTTGTTATTTGTTGTTTTTTATGTTTAGACGAGAAACTCTAGAGGTTTAAACTGAGATTGACGTTGTTGGTTAAAATAATATTAATTATTTTTGTAAAACTGAAATTAATGTTATAGATATATGGTTTATGTTGTTGTCATTTTATTAAGAGATATTGAGATTATTTGATTTCTTATCTTGTGGTCATTTTATTTATGTTGTTGTCATATTGTTTATGATGTTGTCATTTTGTTTATGTTGTCATTTTGTTAAATTGATATTGATTGTTGTTGTTAAACAGAGATTGATATTCTTTTGATTATTTGTGCAGCTCTCCTCAAGTTCATGTAACTCACCTTTGAACATATAACCTTTTAAAGTGATTTATTAAATGATAATAAGTAAAACTAAATTATATTTGAAAAACAAGTTATATTAATAAATGTTTTTGGGAATTTGTTAACTCATTATTCCTCTATGTTTTTTTATGGTTAAAATCTCTCCATATGCATAAATAAAGAGAGAGAGAGTAGTAATGAGTTGAACGATGCCAAAAAGCTTTTGATTAGTATAAGTTATTTTTCAACCATAAATTATTTTTTCATATTATCATTTTCTAAAACAAATTTCAAGGTTATATTTTTAGTGTTTGGTGGAATAAGCAACCCACATAGATAAATAAACTCAATCTTATTTAACCTGTCAATTATTTTCAAAATCGAGGGGAAAAATATTTTGCCATTTAGAAATTCCAAAAATGATATCATTGGGGATCGAATCAGTGACAACTTTACAAATTACCCGTCAGTTTAGCAATAACTGAGAGGTTAAGTGTTGCACTTTTCATGATGCTCGTAACCTCATCTGTTTAACTGAGGTAAAAGTCATTTCGCGTCCGAGGTAAGATGTCTTATTTGTAGTAGTATTTGTGGAAGTAAGAGATGCGAAAAAGAACCTCCTAATGATATTGTTCCTCCACTTAT
This sequence comes from Vicia villosa, assembly GCF_029867415.1. Lineage (NCBI taxonomy): Eukaryota > Viridiplantae > Streptophyta > Magnoliopsida > Fabales > Fabaceae > Vicia > Vicia villosa. The sequence continues at coordinate 117,478,371 of NC_081186.1, read as the reverse complement.
TTCAAAATCGTGGTATCCATGTATCTACATCACACTTTGAGCAATTTCATATTTGATTGAGTTTTTCAACTACATCATGATCATCGTATTGCAACGATCCCACACGATTGATAAGCGATAAGACATCGTAGACAGAATTAGGGTTCCAACAAAAAACCCTAATATTTTTTGGGCAAATGATAATCATTATAAATCAAAACCAACACCAAGAATGGTGTGTGTTGCTAAAGATGGAGAGACGATTGTCATTCTTAGGTTATCTGTTGAATGCAAGAAGTAGGGGTCTAACATATCCATTTATAACTTCTGAAAGTGTTTGTGGCTTGGTTCTCACCAGTTATAAGAGTAGTATATGGTATGGGATGAGGTGGTGTAGGCGGTTCAAAGTGAACAACATTATCGATGGTTTCTTGATCGTGTTCCATTAGAGGGGAAAAGGAAAAAAAATATTCAAGTTGTACTAATATCATGAGAATAAATAATATGTAAATGCCAAAGGAGCATTTATTACAAATAATATATATATAGGTTTTAAGTAACAAATAAGGAGAGAATTATGGTAACAAAAAATTATTATAAAAACTTATTGAAAAACTTATTATGGTTTTAAAAACTTATTGAAAAAAAAATTATTAACTCATAACAATTATTATACTAGATATGTTTAACAATTAACACAAATAAATAAAAGGTTAAAGCTAGCACCATTACACAAACAAGACCCAACAAAACAATAGATAACAATAAAAGATAATAACCATAGAAGCGCAAGAATAGAAACTCTCGTTGGTTTTCAGTATATGATCTCTCACTTCATCTCAATATATAATATATATCAGATGCATGGTTTTAAATTACGTTCCGCAACCGCAATTGCAGTCGTAATATTGCTGATGCGATAGTCTCTACATCCGCATCGGGCCACAATTGCGGTGTGATTTGTAATCACACATTTAACAACACTACAATTTGCATCAAACACCTACGTCCATGTTTTTTCACACATTTTTATCATAACTTAACATTTGAAAACCCAAAAACTCAATTTATATGTGATTTATAATATAAAATATTAACATTAAGAGTTTTTTAATGGTGTATTTCAAATATCTCCTAATAAAAATTCACGCCGCAACGCACATCACAACAACCGCAATGGCCACAATCGCAACACCCGCAACCGCATCCGCGACCACAATTTAAAACCATAATCAGATGATACTTATAAATCACTGATTTACATGTACTTGAGTTTGAATACGGACTTTCTCACTTCTCCATACTTAAGGATATCATATATTTTCTTACGTATAATAGTTTTGAATATTATTTATTTTATGTTGGTGTTATTATGTTCTTTTGTTAATTTTTTATTTTGGTCATGGATTAAGCTAAAAATGAGTAGTTTAAGATACATCATTTTTTATTGATGATGTTGAATACATTGTGATTTCTACACATGAATCTTTTCTAAAAAACAAAGATTAGTATTGTTATAAATTTTAGGTCACATCTCTGATTCCATTTTTCTTTAGGTTGGAAAAAATCTAAAACAAGTACATGGTATACGTACCTTGAACTAGCAAATTCATAAATTCTCCCTCTTGTTGAAAAAACAATAAGAGCAACTTCAGCATCACACAAAATTGATAATTCAAAAGCTTTCTTCATCAAACCATTTCTTCTCTTTGAAAATGTTACTTGCCTACTTGTTGCGTTCTCTATACGCTTCAATTCTGTCTTTCCTCTTCCCATTGTTGCTGAAATCACAACAACAACAACAAAAAGATTTGAAAACAAATTAAATTTTAGGGTTATGACAAGAAATCATACCAAGAAGGAAAAGAAAAAATTACAAACTTTAAAAGGAAAAGGAGATTAAAGTATAATAGCTTTTATGATCTAGAAAAACTGCGGGAGATGAAAAAAATTCAACCAATGAAACAAAATGAAAAAAAAATTGAAAATAAAGTTCTATTAAATTTTCAACGAGAAAAGTGACTTAATTGTCAAAGTAGTTTGATGAGAAAAATAAATCGTATAAAATAGCTTCCTAGGAAAAGGGTGTATATAAACATCTAGGTTAAAGATTTATTTCACATTTCAAAGAAGTGATTTTTCTGAACTTACCAGCAAGAAAAGCAACTTCAAAAGGAAACAGATTTTCACCAAGTATTGAAAAAACGAAGGAGAGAAGAGATAGGAATAAAGGGTTGAGACTAAAAAAGGAAAAGAAGAGTAAAAAAATAAATAATAGCTAAGGAATCAAAAGTAAGAAAAAACTAGGCATCTCCAAAAGTAGTAATACATATAAATAAGAGTCAAGAGAGGAAGCAAACACAGAGATTTACCTTTCCTAATTAATCAACCTCATCCCATCTTGCAACCCCACCATATTAATAAACAAATCATTTTTTTATCAAAATATTGAAACGTCATAATTTTCTTGTTTGAATAAAATCATAGTCTACTTGACCAAAATAAGAAATGTCTTAATACAAGAAAAGAAATTAGTGTATATATATATATATATATATATATATATATATATATATATATATATATATATATATATATATATATATATATATATATATATATATATATATATATATATATATATATATATATATATATATATATATATAGGGCATATCATATGAGAATGCCTTTTTTATATGAGAATGTGAGAATGAATCTTAACCATTGGATTTTAAAATAAATGGTGGATATTATGTGTGGATATTTTTTTCTCTCTCCTCCATCATTAAAATAAAAGATTGAAGAGAGATAAAAAAAGATTCACACATAATCTCCACCATTTATTTTAAAATCCAATGGTTAAGATTCATTCTCACATTCTCATATAAAAAAGGCATTCTCATATGATATGCCCTATATATGAGGGCATATCATATGAGAATGCCTTTTTTATATGAGAATGTGAGAATGAATCTTAACCATTGGATTTTAAAATAAATGGTGAAGATTATGTGTGAATCTTTTTTTATCTCTCTTCAATCTTTTATTTTAATGATGGAGGAGAGAGAAAAAAATATCCACACATAATCTCCACCATTTATTTTAAAATCCAATGGTTAAGATTCATTCTCACATTCTCATATAAAAAAGGCATTCTCATATGATATGCCCTCTATATATATATATATATATATATATATATATATATATATATATATATATATATATATATATATATATATATATATATATATATATATATATATATATATATATATATGGGGATGACTCAAGTGACAACACTTGGTTATTATGAGAAATGAGAACAATGAATCACGACCATTAAATTTTGATTTTGTTGATTTTAATGGACTGGATTGGTTTCTCTTTCTATGTTGATTTAAAATAAATACTAAGGATCATAGAAAGAGAAACCAATCCAGTCCATTAAAATCAACAAAATCAAAATTTAATGGTCGTGATTCATTGTTCTCATTTCTCATAATAACCAAGTGTTCTCACTTGAGTCGTTCCATATATATATATATATATGAGAATGCCTTATTTATATGAGAATGTGAGAATGAATCTAAACCATTAGATTTTAAAATAAATGGTGGAGATTATGTGTGAATCTTTTATTATCTCTCCTCCATTATTAAAAGAGTTAAATATATTAAGCCCCCTCCATTATTAAAAGGGTTAAATATATTAAGCCCCCGCCATTATGCGAGTTTTGATTTAGGCCCCCTAAAGTTTTTTTATTAAAGACCCCTTATAATTTATAAATCCTGAATTTACCTAACCCTTTTACCACATTTGCTGACTGGGTTTTGAAGTATTGGCTACGGTGGCAATTGTTTCTTGACTGGGCTTATATGAAGTTTGGAAATGTGCATGTTGGTTGTTTAACACCCCCCCCCCCCCCCAAAAAAAACAAGTGAACACAGAATTAGGATTTTCAAAACTTGGAAAGTGCGAATCTCTGAAGTGGAAATCGGAGAAGACGGAGCTGCGATGGCTGGAAACGGTGATGAGCTGGTCGAATCGGCTGAGGTAACTAGTCATCTCTTTCTTTCGTACTTGGGGATAGCATTGATGTTTGTTATTTTGCTTATATTTCGTTTTTGTTTCAATTGAACGTCAAGTTTAACACTGTGTTTCACCATGGAGGAGAGTTCGTAAAGCTTCAAAATGGTGAGACGATTTACAGAGGCGGCGTATCCACACTTATTACTGGGGAACACATTGAAACATGGACTCAGGAGCACATTCAAAACATAGTAAGTGGGTGGAGTTACGTAGCTGGGTCGTTTAGGTTATGGACGAAAATCATAGAAATAGATCCTAAGTATTTCCAGATTAAGAATGATGGTGATGCTTATGACACTACGCCTTACAAGGGCTTTCACAGTGCTTTGTTTGGGCTTTTAGAGCGCTTAAAAGCACTGCCATAGGCAGCGCTGTCGTAGGTAAAGACAGCGCTTTTTGGTACGCCAAAAGCGCTCTCGTAGCATCCCCTATAACAACGCTTTTTCTAGAAAAGCGCTCTCGTAGCATCCCCTATAGCAGCGCTTTTTCCAAAAAAGCACTCTCGTAGCATCCCCTATAGCAGCGCTTTTTCTAGAAAAGCGCTCTCGTAGCATCCCCTATAGCAGCGCTTTTTTTAGAAAAGCGCTCTCGTAGCATCCCCTATAGCAGCGCTTTTTCCAAAAAGCGCTTTCGTAGGTAGCGCTTTTTTTTATCTTTTATGCTTTTTTTATTATCTTAGGCAGCGCTTTTAATTAGAAAACGCTTTCGTAGGTAGGCCTTTAAGAGCGTTTTTGAAAGCGCTTTCGTTGCTAAAGGCAGTATTTTAAGGTGCAACCTGTAATTTAAGCCTCCCAGTTCGACCTGTAATTTATATTTATTTTCAACATGTAATATTTTTGAAAATAATCACTAAACATGTAATTCAAGCCTTATATATATACCATTATTTCAACAAAAACCCATATGTAGGACATGATATACCATTATATACCAATATAATACCATTATAATCCAAAATAAATATATACACCATTATAGTTCAATTCACATGTTTACAACAGATACATATAACTAAACCATCTCTAACAATAACTAAATCAGAATATAAGCCCGAAATTCTTAAAATTCGACGAGCGGACGGTCCTGGTCCTGCAAAGTATGAACAGAACAACATGGTCAATTCACATGATTTTGCTGCGTTTGCGTGTTCGGTGGAAGTAGACGGGGTTTTGTTTGTTGAACACGATGCATTTAGTCATAGTAACAGTCCTAGGTGTGTGAATGATAGTGGTAACTTAGAGGTTAGTGATGAAGAGCTTGTCGAAGGGTTGAACAATAGTGAGGATGAAAGGACCACAACTCTTGTTGATGGTTTTGAAGAGATTGATGTGACTTTACCAGTCAATGAGGGGCCTGATATAGCAGGTTATTTGACTTTTCCTAGTAAGACTAAGGGTGATAATGATGAGTATGTTAGTGAAGATTTATTGAGCTATGATCGTGATAACTCAGAGGATGAAAAAGGCCCTAGGTTTGAGAAGTTTAACAAGGAGGAGCTTAATATGGATTTTAAGTTTAAGTAAGGTATGGAGTTCAACATCCTAGATGACTTTAGAAAGGTCATTTGTGAGTGGACAATATTAAATGGAACGGAAATTACTTTTGTAAAAAATGAGGGGTATAGAGTGAGGGTTGAATGTAAGCTAAATATGGGTTTTTAATGCTTTGTTTTAAGATGGGCCATAAGCACACTTTTGCCATCAAAACTATAAAAGACACCCACACATGTGCTATGATTTTGGACAACAGAAGTGCAAGTTCAAAGTGGGTGGCTAAGGCTGTGGTTAAAAAGATGCAAACCTCTGATAAGGTAAGGATCTGTGACATAATCCAAGACATGAGGCAAAATTATTCTGTTGGCATAATTGTGTGTAGGGCATGGAAAGCTAAGTTGATTGCAAAGAAAATCATTGAAGGATATGCAGACAAGGAATATGCAAACTTGTGGAGGTATGCAGCTGAGTTGCATAGGGTTAATTCTGGAAATACTACGAAGATCAACATAGATAGGCCTTTACCTTCAATCCAACCAAGGTTTGGATCATTTTATTTCTGTTTTGATGGGTGTAAAAAAGGGTTTATAAATTGTTGTAGAACCTTCATTGGGGTAGATGGTTGCCATTTGAAACAACTAGAAGTAACTTAAATAAGGGTAAGGCAAAGATGACTGTCAAACCAACTAGAAGGAGGTCAAGTGAGAGGATAAAGGAGAACTGGTTCAAAAAACCTAAACCATTCACAGGTCTTGGTTCTGACCCTGATCAATCAATATGCATGGACAATAAGGAAAGGGAGGCATCAAAGACTACTCCTAAGAAGGCAGGGAAGGATACTAAAGGTACTCCTAAGAAGGCAGGGAAGGGTACTCCTAAGAAGGCTACTCCAAAAAAGAAGTGATTTTAGCATCTATTTTTTCTACTTATGTTTGTAATGCACACTTTTGGTGCAATGTTGTTTTGTAATCAACACTTTTGGTGCATGTTATTTTGTGCACACTTTTGTTATGACTGAATTATGTAACACTTTTGGTGCATGTTATTTTGTGCACACTTTTGTTATGACTGAATTATGTAACACTTTTGGTGCAGTGTTGTTATGCACACTTTTTGTAATGACTGAATTATACACTTTGTATGTGCTATTAAGAACTTAATATAATCAGTGATATTGAACCAACTTAATGTATTGCTATTGAACACAGTCATTCAATAGCATGTTTCAGAATTTAGTACTGATATCGGATCAACTTAATGCTAACTTAAGCTGAATTTTGTATCACATTATGTTTCAGAATTTTGTACTGACATTGTACTGATATTGAACCATAATTACAGAAAGACAATTACTTTCATTTAATAACATGTTTCAAAATTACATTGTACTGAACAATTACATGATTCATCATTCCAAATTACATGCCTCAAGCCTAAACAATGGCAATATTGACCCAACTATAAATTATATGATATTGTAAAACAAACCAACAGCCAAACAACACAACACAATTGCTAACTTAAGCTGCATATTATTCCTTTTTTGAGCTTCAAACTTCATCTTCAATTTCTTCAATATGCTTGTTACTGATTCCAATTGTAGTTCTAGTACATCACACTTCTTACAAAATGGATGAATAACAGTTTCCCCTTTGTTGAAGTCTCCAATTTCATCATCTCATAGGAATAATTCACAGCTATTCTCGGTCTATAAAAAACGAGTTGCACATGTGTTAGCATTAAGAAAAATCAAAACTTGATTTGAACTTTCTACAGAAACAAACTCACCACAGCACCTCGACATTTCTATAACTTTCGGTTGGGGTTTTACACTGTGTTGGCGACCCACATCTTCATTGTTCTACCACAGCCACATATGGATAAATCATCAGAAGATGCTAAATCAAGAGTGCTCCCACGAGAACTGCATCCAACCATGCTTCCGATTTATGGACTATGATACGCGATGGACAAAGAAGGAGAATCATAGACGAAGACAAAGAAGGAGAATCAGAGCTGCAAATTTTTTTCAGAAATGAAGAAAATTAGGGGACACACGAACCCTAGATTCATATATTGAATAAATTGCCCCAGTCAGCAAACAATTGCCACCATGGCCAATACTTCACATCCCTGTCAGCAAATTTGGTAAAAGAGTTAGGTAAATCCAGGACTTATAAATTATAAGGGGCCTTTAATAAATAAATAAAACTGCAGGGGGAATAAATCAAAACTCGCTATATTGACATGGGACTTAATATATTTAACCGTAAAATAAATGATGTAGGAGAGAGAAAAAAATTCACACATAATCTCCGCCATTTATTTAAAAATATAATGGTTTAGATTCATTCTCACATTCTCATATAAAGAAGGCATTCTCATGTGATAGACCCTATATATATAGGACGTATCATATGAGAATGACATTTTTATATGAGAACATGAGAATGAGTCTGAACCATTGAATTTTTAAATAAATGGTAGAGATTGTGTGTCAATCTTTTTTCTCTCTCCTCCATAATTAAAATAAATTATGGTGGAGAGAGAAAAAAACAATGACACATAATCTCAACCATTTATTTTAAAATCTAATAGTTAAGATTCATTATCACATGCTCATATAATTTACTCATTCTCATAAGATATGCCCTGTGTGTGTGTGGAGGAGAGAGAAAAAAACAATGACACATAATCTCAACCATTTATTTTAAAATCTAATAGTTAAGATTCATTATCACATTCTCATATAATTTACTCATTCTCATAAGATATGCCATCTCTCTCTCTCTGTGTGTGTGTGTGTGTGTGTGTGTGTGTGTTTGTGTGTGTGTGTGTGTGTGTGTGTGTGTGTGTTTGTGTGTGTGTTCAATTTGTTTTAGCTTTACAAAATCGTTTTTTAAAATCGTTTTTTACAAAATCGTTTTTTAAAATATTATAAGTTTTTTATATTCGCATTTTCTAAATTTTATCATTACTTTTTGATATTCTATAACATAAACAAACATTATTGAAGACTAAAACATAGTCAAAATCGCAATTTTTTCAAAAAATGGTATTTAAAAATGATTTTAATGAAAATCTATTTGAAATAACTTCAAAATTAAGTGATTTTTTAAAATTCTAATATCCAAAAAAAATTCAATAAAAAGATAAAATACCTAAAATAACATTTTGAGAATAACTATTCGAATCAAATTTTTATTTGAAACTTTTATGAAAAGTTTCTTTGTAATTTTTTTTTACCCAAAATTATGTAACGCTATAAAAATCATTTTTATTAAAAAGGCAAAACAGACGGGCTGAAATTTTAGAATAAGAAGTCTATGGTAACATGGTCCATTGTATTAACACCTTAAGAGAAGGGATTTGAAGCCAGATCTAGAAGTGGTTCAAGGAGCTATTCAGCCATTCGAGTTAGGGAAGAGGTCAACGACCATAGCTTATCTTAGTCTTTGTTGAGAATTAGAGATTCACAACTCTTCCAAATTAAGACTTAATGGTTAAAAGAAGGGGATGCTAATATGTTCTTTCATCTATGTGTGAAGAGAAGCAACAAGGGAATTTCTCTATTGACCCTTCGAGTTGGTGATTGTGGAGGGGAGTGGTAGAGATTAGATGTGACTAGATTTTTCTCTCATCAATTTTTGGAACCAATGTATTAACGTCCATTTTTGATGAGGTGGATTTTCCATCACTTTCCTCGATGGATAATTAAAATCTAAGCTCTCTATTTTTACATGTAGAGATTGATCTGGCGGACTCTTAGTGTGATGTGAATAAGATTTCTGGTCTTGAGAATTTTAATTTCTCCTTTCAACCAGAAGTCACCAAGCTCTCTATTTTAACATTTAGAGATTGATCTGACGGACTCTCAGTGTGATGGGAATAAGATTTTCGGGCTTGAGAATTTTAATTTCTCCTTTCAACCAGAAGTCACCAACTTAAGAGGGGGGGGGGGATTTTCACATTACGGGGAATCTCTTATCCAATTTTGAGGAATTTCACTACATGACTTTTTTTCTTTAGAGTTTCTCCTCTTATTTTGTCACTCTTATTCCCTAGATCGTTTCATTTACTAGCTTAGGAGATTTCAGCATATCTTTTTTGTTGGTTATCTCTAAGTTGGCGACGAACATGTTGAATACTATATTTGCCAAATTTATTGATAAGCTCATCATGCCTTATGAATTAATTCTCCTAGAAGGACGCCTTTTGGTTAATGGTGTAGTAACTAGTAATGAGTTGGTTGACCTTGCTAAAAAACCTAATAAGGAGTGTCTAATTTTTAAGGTGGATTTTGTAAAGGACTGTGACTTAATTAGTTGGATCTTTTGGACTAATTAATTGTTAGTTTTTTATGGTAAGTGACACGGCTTGAAGCATGCTTACGTGTTTTCTGTAAATTTGGCTTTTTTGGTTAATGAGTCATTGACTGAGGAGATAAGTATCCATAGAGGTTTGAATCAAGGAGACATGTTTTTTCTTTTTTGTTTCTTCTTGTGGAACAGCTTAATGATCTTCTTAATTGGGGTGTTGGGTTGAATCTTTTTTCATGTTTTGGAATAGGCTCCCCGAGCTTATTTGTCCCTCGTCTTTATTATGTTGATGATACTTTAATCTTAGATGAAGCTTCGATTGAAAATATGTGGACAATAAGATGTATTCTTAAGTGATTTGAGTTATATATGGTCTGTCATTAATCATTCATTTTCCTTTCTAGAGGAACATAGTAGATGAAAGATTGGTATTGAGAAGAATATAGATTTATGGATTAACAATTGGGTGAGATACAAAATTAAAGATTTACACATAGTATTGTTTGTAGATATTTAATTTATGTAAACTGTGAAGGTCAACTCAATTATTTAAGACATTAATTAGAACATTCCTATGGCTTTTTCACACCTCAAACTATTGAATTTATTTTGAAGATTAACTTGTCATTTGATAATACTACTCAGATAAACTTATTTGGACATCATCCACAAATTATGATCTATCTTTTAAAAGATGCCCATGAATGTACTAAGAGGTATCATATTGAACGTGCTTGGACAAATTTCATTTGGCATCCCTACATGCCACCTTCTAAGTCATTAATGACTTGGAGCATAATGTATAATATTACGACAACTTATTCGAAAGAGAAAAAATATGATTTTAAGGTGATTTTTTTATAATTATGACGTGGAAACTACATAACACTAATTTCTTAAATTGACATACATCTTACTTTTTGGCTTGGAAGCAATTGTTTGAAATGAACATTAAAATAAAAACTGGCGATGAAAGTTTATTCTAAATTGTTGGTAGAAATTGCAACTCTCAAATTCAAAATCTGATCTAAACTCTCATTATAATATTTCTTTGGAAAACTTGGTAACAAGAAATTATATCAAATTTCAAAATGGAAAATTGACGTTTATGTTTTACATTCTTCATGTAAAACAGTTAGTCTATAAGACATTTATTTCTTTCAATGGACAGATGTACTCTTCAATTCATGAGTTTACAATTATTACATACTTTGACATCAAATATCGACCTCTTCCCACATCTAAAATCATACAAGTTAATTGGTGTTTTCCTAGTCATAATTGGATTAAGTGCTGTAAGTACAAACCTATACTCACCAAGGAGTTTTTGATTCATGGCAAACACCATAAGTGAACAAACAACAAAGGCACAAGTGAATGACTCAAGGAGAGGCAAGTATTGGCTATTCAAGACAATGTAGGTCAACCTACCCTGTGTCTAGGTCAACCTATAAAGCTCAAAATTACTCAGAATGTGGTTTTACATCAACTAGGTCGACCCAGTACATCATTTGGTCGACTCAAATTAAGGCAGACAAAGAAGATTCAAACATGCCACTGTTAGGTCGACCCACTTACCTTCCTAGGTAGACCTAAATTGAAGAGATTTGCACACCTCACTGTTAGGTCGACTAACCAACACTCCTAGGTCGACCTAAACTGAAGAAAAGTCCCAAAAACACATTTCAACTGATTTTAGGTCGACCCAAACCTCCAACAGGTCGACCTAACTGGGAACAATTTCAACCTAACTAAATCTGCTTCTGTTAGGTCGACCTAATCAATGAAACAGGTCAACCTACCTTCTCAAAAATGTCAAAATTGTATGTTTGCTCTGCATCAACACACCGGCTCCCATATATATTGTTTGCTGTCAATTATTAAACTTTCAACACCAACAACTGAAAGATACACAAAGGCTTCTCATCTTCGATCTTCGTCTCAACTCCAACACAACTACACACAATCATTTTTGCGTTGAGGGTTTGCGTTCAAGATTGATAACGTCCATGGAACGGAATTGAAGATTCCTAGTGGGTGAAGATTTGTGGGGTTTTTGGAGAATAAAATCTACGGATTTTGTCCTCCAAGATTGGTGAATTTTGGGGGTTTTTATCAAGAGGCTTTATCAAAGATTCAGCTGAGTGTGAAGAGTGAAGAACAAGGGTTCAAGCAATTCAATACACTGCAGCAAGGGAATCAAAGTGAAGCTCTTGGAAGATACTTGATCTGGCTCAAGATCAAGGGGAAGAAGATTCAAAGGATCAACATATTCGGTTTATCGTTATCGCTTTGTTATCTTCTTTGTATAAACTGTTTTCAATCATAATGAAAGACATCCCAATTCCCTTTTGGAATTGGGGGCAGATGTAGTCGTAGCGAGGACGATCGACAAACTGCCCGAACAAATATCGTGTTCTTATTGCTTTTATCTTTTCGTTTACGTTTCGCTTATTTCTAGTTATAATTGCAAATTGATCAAAGGTTCAAGTGTTAAACTTGTGTGTTAAAACCTATTACAAATATCACAAGTCACCACACATTGAATCATAATCAATTTGGTTATTATCACCAAGTGTTTGATATATTGCTTCAACTATTATCAAGTCATTGCAAACAAGTTAATCAAGCGAGTAGTTTAAACGATTTACATTAGTACAACTGTTTGATTCTCTGAGCGATCTTTTCATCATTAATCCTTAACTATTTTGTGGTTTTATCACATATCTGATTCTTTCAATAGAGGTTCGGAATAGACGCAAGTCGATCGCGATACGCTTTCGCCTAAGTTTGAAATAATTCCGAAAAACTCTGTGAGATCTATTCACCCCCCCCTCTAGATCCTTAAGCCTAGCGTCTAACAAGTGCAACACAAATGAGTCTTCAAAATAAAATCTTAGAATATTTACTTGTGGTGACATATTTAGGGATAATTTAATATTCTTTGAAGTTTTCTCAATAGAAATTTGCACATCCTTTCAAACTGAATTGCATGAAACCGTGTTTGCCATTGAATATGCTAATAGCCGGAATTTGAGAAATCTTTAGTTTGAAACTCAGTCAATAATGGTTATTCGTGCATTTTTTAATGTGAATATAGTCATTGACTTCTTTTAATTATATGGAAGAATAATTTGCATATTATATTTCCTTTAGATTCGGATATCTCACATTTTCAGAGAAAAAAATGCATGTAAAAATAAATTAGTCGATGTAATGTTTTTGTTAATTATGTCACTTGGTGATATTCACTTCTTATTTGTGTTTTTGAAATTTTTGATAGATAAAATGAATATGTCCAACTATCATTTTTGTCAGTTGTTTGATGGATTAAATTTTATAACTCTCCATCCTTTTTATTGATATGTTTCTTAAATAATTTGTCTTTATTAAAAATATAATAATAGTAGTAATAATAATAATAATATTTTAAATGCTATACAACGTCGTATAAAAAGAATTACATCATCATTGCATCGTAATTATTCAACTATACTTCCTCTGCTTCTATTTATATGAATTTTTTTAAAATTTATTAAATATTTAATATATCGGAACAATAAATATATATATATATATATATATATATATATATATATATATATATATATATATATATATATATATATAACTTTTTTCTATGAATCTAAAAAGTAAAAACAAATTTTATATATAATTTTTTTTATTTGTTTCAAAGATTTAATTAATAGAGTAATATAGATTTATTTTGGATCAAAATGAACTTTAAAAATTAAAATTAAGTACCAGACAAAAAGGATATAAAAAGAATATTAAGCTAATAATAATATTAATAGATTTGAAATAGTGGTGCAGAATGTAAGCAAGAAAAAACAAAGAAAGGTAATGGTACAATGTTACTTTTGTTTGTATAAGAACTAATGTGAAGTAACCAATAAGGAGTCGTAAACGTAGCAATTGTCTTCAAGTGTATTCATCACCGTTATGTCACATCCAGAAGCTTTTTGATTGTTCTTTTTAGTCAGTAATGCCTTTTCTATTTTCGTACATAAAATGATTTATAATTCTTGCTTGTAGATTTATTTTAGTCCATTACTCCATTTGTTAATAATTATATTTAGAAATCAAAGGATATAAATATAGTTTGAGAAAGTTGTATACCATTTTCTAATCTATTTATATTATAGTATAAGTCACTTTCATACATAGTTCACTTTAATCATAAAAATTGACATTCACAATGTTAAATAAGTAACAACCATTTAATGTTATTGCAAATGAACAAAGAAAGTATGAAAACAAAACAGTCTTGTATTTAGCATATCAAAATTTGAAGTATAAGCATTTCTTATTATTATGTTTGGAAGTTTGGAAGGGAGGGAAGAGAAAGACTTTTGAAAATGAATTTTTTAAAAAATATAAGAAAATAGTTGACATTTTAAAAAAAATGATTTTGCATAGAATTATAAAAGAGTGTACATTATTATTATATTTATAATTTTTCGAATACTATAACAAAAGTTTAAAGGTAGTGCACTGACAGTGTAAACTAATTTTACACATACAACCAATAAAAATTCTTACACTTGTCATGTCATATTAGTTTTTTTAAATTAAAATTGTGTTTTAATTAGATATATGGTTGTGATTGGTTGACAGTGTAAAATTATAGTTTACACTGTCAGTGCATATCCCTTTTTTTTTTTCCCTTTTTATTATATTTAAATACGGTTCCTTCTTTTTTATGAAATAAATGTTGGCTTTCTATAACAGTTGTGAAATTTAACAAGTTAGCTTATGCTTATATGGTTATGAAATTTAATGCATTATTGTGCAAATGTCTTATTACACTCACCACTAGAAAAATACATTTTAACTTCTTACAAGACATGGTCTTCTAATCATCCCAAATCCTTTTGATACATAAAGATGCAAACCATTCATACTCCTGATCAATGGGAGACCCAAAGGGCAAACAACTCTCCGCCATTGAGATGGCCTCCCAATAGCCCCTTCCCTAGCCCGAATAAAGAGCCGAACCCTTAGGTTATATGGGTTTCCTAGAACTGCAATCACCTCCGCTATTGCTTATTGTTGTTATATTTATTTTATTTTTATAATAACAAAGAAGGAACCGTATTTAAATATAATAAAAAGGGAAACAAAAGTTTCCAAACAAAAACAAAGAGCACCAACATTGCGCTAGAACAACAAAACCGAATTAAAAGAAAGAAAAATTCAGGCCAAGAAAATAAACCAATGAGGAAAACCAAATAACAACAGAACGAAATAAAGAAAAAAAAAACAAGCCTGTAAAAATCAGCAAACGAACGAGCATGTTATTTGTATTGAAATTTTCAATTTACAGACGAGTTTTTTGAGGACAAGCAACATTTTAAGTTTCAGGTTGTGATGACTGTCGGTTATCATGTAATATTAGAAGCAATTTCCACTGTTTTTTTAGTATCAATGAATAAATTATGAGATTTAGAAGAAGAAAAAAAATGAGAGAAGGACCAAATATGTCAAAAAAAAGAAAAGAAGAAATAATTTGGAAGCAAGAAAAGAAAAGAAGTTGCTAGAAAAATCGTGGTCAGATTCTAGACACGTTGGAATCCATATTTTCAGCACATATTACATCAAGATGTATGCTCAGTAATTTGATCATATATTGAGCTTCGTAACTCCAATTTATATGAGACAAGAAGCAAATGAAAGCTAATAAAAAGAGATAGCTACCAGAAAAGTGTGCCACAATTAAAAGACATAGTAACACGATATGGCGTGTTTTTTTTTTACTTCTTTAAAAATCAAAATTTGAGTTTTTAAATTGGTTGGACTTTCTAAAGAGGATTTTGACATAAAGAGAGTGTAAGGAGCTTAGGAATTGAGGTTTTCTTTTGCCGTTGAAGACTAAATTCTACCTAAAGTATCATTTATTATTACTCTAAACTCATAACTATGATTAATTGTATTATGAGCAGTTAAGTTTCTTCTAAATATTTATAATTATTTAGGTTTTGTTAGATGAACCTTTTTGGATGTGTTGGGACATATGTTTGAATTTTATAATATTTGTTTAAATTGATATTTTAGTATTATTATTATTATTCAATTAGTCTTGTGTTTAGTGTTTTGTATACATTAACCAGCTCATAGATTGAACCTAGATTTATAGGGATTAGTGATCTTAATTCTATGAACTTGAACCAGATTAAGTGTTAAACTTAGTAATTGATTTAGAAATAAACAATTATAAGTTATGACTTAAGGTTTAACATACCGAAATTTGTTGTTTAATTTTGAATTGATTTAAGTGATTAGGGAGTTGTAACGTAAAATAGTGAGTTATACACAAAAAAATTGGATTTAATGGCTTTTTTAAATTATCGTAATTTCTAAAAAAATCAATTTAAGACAAATAGACACCTGCATCAACAATGACATATAGAAAATTTGTAAGAGGACCTGGTTGATTTTGTAAGAGGATTCGTAAGACCAATTTTTATCTCAAATACAAAAAAAAAATTGCACGAGATATGAAAACTAATAAATAATTGTGTGGTTCTTACTACACTTATGTTGTAATATTTGATGGTTAGAAAAGAAACAATTATGAACCAAAATGCACAATATGCATGTCAGGATTACTACACCTGCATTAGTCTATTTATAAAAAAAAATTTACTAAAGTGGCCTATGACAATTATATATGAAAGTTATCTCATTATTCTGTCATTACTCAAGATGAAAAGACGAGTATGTACTAGTAATTAAAGGCTTTTTGTTTTAGAAATATAATTTTTCCTTTCATGCTTTCAATTTTAATTATAAAGTATTCATTTATTCATGTTTACAAAGTTTTATTACGCAACACAGGCATAAGTCATATATTTACATTTATTCATTTTTTCATATTAAGAAAAGTTGGCTAGCATTAAAAAAGTTGTTAATAAAAAAAAGAATTTATTTTTAATTTAAGTTAAATATAATTTAAAAATAATATATGAAAATTAAAATATATATTACTGATGAAACAATTTTAGTAAAACAATTTAGTTTTTATTTAAAAAATATATATTTCTTTTAGAAATAATGAACTATTTTAGTTAAATAATTTTATTTTGATTATTTACATTTTTGTTACATTTTGAAAACAAAAGCGTGCTTACCACACCAGTACCCGTGCGAATGCAGGGGTTACACATCAGTATCGTGTGAGCGTACGGGTAACCAGACCAATTTCTGCGTGAACACACAGGTAATACACCAGTACCGTGTGAATCCACGATTAATAAAGCCAAAATCAGTATGAACGCACAGGTTACACACCAGTACGGAGTGAACGCACATGTAACGAGTCTAAAATTCGTGTGAACGCATGGGTTAACATACAATATTTTTTAAGATAATATATGAATAATTGAAATATATATTATAGATGTCTTTCTTTTAAAATTTTAAAAATTGATACAATTTTAATTTTATTTTAAAAACATGTCTTTTTTATATACTAAAATTTACTACTGATCCAGATATTTTTGATAACGATGCCTAAATAAAAATAATTTTTGTACACGTGAATATGAAGCTATCGATCAAAATATTGATTATTAACGGAACATGAAGTTATTGATTCAAATATTTTTATTAATTATACATTCAATTATTATTTTTTCACGGATAATCAGACATTTTTTATTAAAAAATATATATCTGAAACAAATACGCGTCCCGTACCAGAACCCGTGCGAACGCACGGGTTTGTTACTAGTTACTCAAGATGAAAAGACGAGTATGTACTAGAAATTAAAGGCTTTTTGTTTTAGAAATATAATTTTTCCTTTCATGCTTTCAATTTTAATTATAAAGTATTCATTTATTCATGTTTACAAAGTTTTATTACGCAACACAGGCATAAGTCATAGATGTCTTACTTCTTACTGTGGATATTTTATTGTGGCGCACCGGTTTTGGCCAAAAAGACGCATACCTTGTCTCTACCTTGCCAAAACAAAAAAAATCTTAATAAGCTATGTTTTGAGTTCAATGAAAAGGGTCATGACTATGTTCAATATAACTTATGAGATTTTTTAAAATAGAATGTTAAGCATCATTCATACCCAATATCAAACTTTTTTATAAGACTGGTTTTGCTTCTTGCTGATCTAGGCTATGTTGGACCTTGCTTTGTTTTTCTATTCCTTTCTATATTTTCAACTAAAAAAAATGCAATGGCTTTATTTTCCAAATTGAATTGAACATTTTAAATACTCTAATTTTATAGTCACGAAAGGTCCATGATTTAGCCAAACCTATTTATCTAAGCATACATGAAAAGTATAGGTTTTGTCAAAATAAAGTGGTTCGTAACGATTATAATTATATCGACAATGCAAACATACACAGTTGCTCTCCAAAAAGTGGTAATAATATAAAATAATAATAATAATAATAATAATAATAATAATAATAATAATAATATTAATAATAATAATATAATAATAAATAATTATATTGTAATAAATATTTCAAGTATGAACAAGCCAATCAAACATATTTAAAGTCCAAAAGTGCTTTTTATAGTGAGATTTTTTTTAACTTTAATATTAAATTTTGTTGATCTTTTAATCAAGTCACTTAAATTAAGAATTAAAAAGTATGAATTATTTTGTTAATCAATTCAACTAAAGATATATTCATTATAATTTTGACCTATTATATATTTAGTATATATTTATAAGTAAGTTGATCTTTTTTTAGTCTATTTTTTCATATTTTTTGGAATCTTTTTTTTCTTTTCTAATGGAAAAGATTTTCATTAAGAAGAAGAAATTGATACATGTAAGCATGGCAACAAAACCCGTATATGTGGGTATTCACCCAAATCTGTCCTGAATTTCACGAAGAAAATTCGATTTGACTGGGTTAGGGTTCGGATTTGAGTTTTCTCCGATTACAAAATATAGGGATGAGTCGGGTAATGGAGACACTAGTATCCATCCCGAACCTGTCTCAAAACCGTCCCGTTTATTTCATTATGTACATTATTATTTATATTTGATCATTTATATTATTAAATATGAGACTAATGTTTTGATGATATGATTTGTATTTATTATTTAAAATATTTGAAATGTATGTATTAAATTTTTTGAGATTGTTTTATTTTATTATTTATAATATAATTTTACTTAAGGAAAAAAATAAATATTTATATTAAAAAAATTGATTTTACTAAATAAATGGTGGCAGAGCGGGTATACCCGAACCCATTTGGGACAACTTTTGGTTTTAATTCTCCTTCCCCGTTTGGGATGGGCTTGGGTTTTAATTCTCCATCCTCGTTTGGGTTTGAGGCGGGGAACGGAATTGTTTGGGGATTCGAGTTTGGGTTTGGGTGAAATAAAAATCGTCTCTGACCCGCCCCGTCCCCGTGCCTAGATACATGCACTACAACACGGAACAGCTTTCACAGCGCTTTTTTTGGCCTTTAACAGCGCTTTAAAGCGCTGCCAAAGCCAGCGCTGGCGTAGGCTACGAAAGCGCTTTTAAAAGCGCTCTGGTAGACCCCCCCTTTAAGAGCGCTTTCCTGGAAAAAGCGCTCTGGTAGGACCCCCTATAAGAGCGCTTTCCTGGAAAAAGCGCTCTGGTAGACCCCCCTTTAAGAGCGCTTCTTAGTAAAAGCGCTGGCAAAGACCAGTAAAAAAGCAAAAAAAATTAAAAAATTACGCAGCATACAAAAGCGCTTTTGGAAAAGCGCTCTGGTAGGCCCCCCTATGAGAGCGCTTTTTCCAGAAAAAGAGCTCTCATAGGGGGGCCTACCAGAGCGCTTTTCCAAAAGCGCTTTTGTATGCTGCGTAATTTTTTAATTTTTTTTGCTTTTTTACTGGTCTTTGCCAGCGCTTTTACTAAGAAGCGCTCTAGTATGTGGACCTTTAAGAGCGCTTTTTAGAAGCGCTGTAGTTGCTAAATGAGGTATTTTTATGTGCAGCCTATAATTTAATCCTCCCAGTCGACCTGTAATGTTTTCGACCTGTAATATTTTCGACCTGTAATATATTTTCGACCTGTAATATATTTTCGACTATATTATTTCAGCCATCAGTAAGACAATATATATACTAATATATACCATTATAATATCCAAAATTATATATATACATCATTACAAAATTATATATATACATCATTACAAAATCAACAATATTATAGTTCAAATCTGCATGAAAAATAGCTTAATATAAAATTGACACAATTCCTCTTTGATTTCTTCTAACTTTAGCTTCGAGTACCCAGCAGCACGGAATTCGTCAAGGTACTATAAAACAAAAACATAATATGAATAATATATTTAGGTAAATGTAATAAATTATATGAAATTATCTTAAGTTATAACTTTATACCGTGGGAGGAATCTCTAATTGATTCGCCTGAATGATTTCTTTCATAAACCTCAATACAAAGTATCCGCAGTCTGAACTGTTACGCTGTAGCGGACACTACATAGAAAAACAAATAAGATTCTATATAAGTTGTCTTGTTTTACCAAGTAGCATAAATATTATAAGCAAATTTGTGAAAAGTAATGTACCTGCACTTCGATCCAGGTGATGTTGTTTGATTTAGTCCGGGATACCTGTGCGTCCCGTTGACTACGGAATACTTGTATTGATCTAATTAACAAATATATAAAAGCATATGTTTAGATCAATCCCACAAATAAGTAAATATATAAATATACACGAATATATATTTAGAACGATCCTACTTACAAATCAACGATTTCCTTCATGGCCGGATAATTGGTCCATTCACCCTTTACCGAATTCAGATAATACACGACTTCCCTTATCGGGTTGATAGCAAGCAGCAACCAGTGTGCTCTATAAATTAAAACAATAGGTTATATGAAAATATTGCTATACACTAAAGAAACAGAGATTAGATGAATAAAGAATGAGAAACTAACCCTACTGGTCGGGTATTATACGCCCAAAGATGCAGACATTCTGTATTGCCGGTGGACATGAATCTATCGACTAAGCGCTGTCTAACAGATTCCGGATCCGAAACAATTTCCATTCCGCTGCAATGGGCGGAAGACACGAACCGGAATCTGTTAGACAATGCAGTCCCGCGCAACACTCTGTCATACAACAACCTTAAATAAAAACATAATAAACATTAGATTCTTTTCATTGAAAAGTGTAAATAAATTATATTGTGGGACTAATTAAATAATATATCGGATGAGTGAATATTACCGGATGTATGATTGCATATTACTGACGCCTAGTTGATCTTGGTTAAAAATCTCTTGCAAGTCATCAATTGTAATATGTGACTTGAACTCAATACCGAAGACACTTTCATCCATATCGATTTCCCGTAAAGCACCATCCTTCATATCGGACATATCAACCATTGTTGCGAGTGTCGCCCGGTATCGAGGCACAAAAGCACCGCCTTTTCTTGCCGCTTGCTTCGGAGGACCACTGGGTGGTACGCTACGAACCTGCTGCGTCACTTGTTGTGACTCCCGAGCGGATGCCTAAAAATCATATAAGTTAGGTAAAATATAAAATCATGCATATTTTGATTCAGATTATATATTAACACTTTAAATGTACCTCTTTTAGCGATGCAACAGACTCCTCCTCCTGTAAAATCCCTTTACCCTTAATTGCGGGTTTTATAGGAGCAGTCTAAAAATAAAATGTAAAACATAATTAATAAACGGTTTAGAATTGACATTCGAAAACTAAATGATTCATAATCGTTTTCAATTTACCTCATCACTAATGGTAATGAGCTCCGAGGGCCATGCAACAAACGATCCTATTGCATCTCGCAGCAATGTCGTCTCTGAGACCATGTCAGGTACCGGTAGAATCGCATCACGATCTAATACAACATCCACCGATACTTTCAGGTGTCCATCCGGGAGCGGTCTGTGGTGAAGTAAATCTCCCGAAGTGTTGTGCACTTTTCCCTTGCCAACTAGTCGATAATTCGGTTCCGATAAGTATAGTTGGCAAGATGAAATGCCCTAAACCAAAAGTAAATATAAAGTCATTATCATTAATAAAATAGAACAGTTTGTAAGGAAAAAAACTTATAATTACCTCGGGAAATTTCTTTTGATAGTTGATACTAGCCTTATCACTAGTTTCTCTCACCGATGAAGTGTTGCACTTTTCTCTCATATACATATCTTTATCTCTTTGCAATTCAGAGACCTGTGCTTGCAATTCCTGCAACTTTTGCAACACTTCTTCATTGGTAAGATTTGATCTTCTCCTAGAACTCTTATAAAAAGAGGTTGGAGTCACACCATGACCCTTACCCCTCACCCGACCGGGATACTCGGGAGCATCTAGTACTCTACTAAGTACGCTCTCCTCACCGGTGGATGCCGATTGCGACAAGGTCTCCTGTAATTCATTTACATTTAAATAATTATTAGTGGAGATAAAAAGTCATTTATATATTAAAAAACATTTGATTTAATTAAAGACATAGTATTATACTTACACATTCAGTATAAACTCTCTGAACATCGGGATCGACAGCGTGATTCTTGCCCACACGAGCTTCCTTCCACAACACATGTACAGGAAGTGAAGCTTCCTCACTTTTAGTCTCCTCCAACTATGCATTGACACAAACGATAAAATCGTCAATTAAAACATGCACATGTAGACAATTAATTAAATCGAATTTCTATTTACTTACAATTTTATCCTCTAAGCGTGCATATCCCAAACGCCCTTTTTTGTATGGATACGCGGGTTTGGATGCTCTCTCCCTATTCGTGGCACTCTTTTTCTGAAAAGCTTCATCTCTTTGCTTTACAAACTCAGCCCAATCTGCTTCATCAATGAAGGTCGCATACTTTGTTGGCCGTCCCGGTGCATCTTCAAGAAATTTTCCATCTTTATCCTTAAGATAGGTGTTTGTCAAAAAACTTTTCCACCCTCTATATCTCTTGCCGGCCAAACTAAGTATGTAGATTTTACGTTCATCTGGTATCTCAAAAGTCCTCTGCAAAAAAACGTACGCATAGTGTGTTAGTATAAATAATTTAAACAATTTATCGTCAAGATAATAACAACAATTAACCATATATGATATATACCTGAAGCTCTTCCCAAATCGCTTGTTTTTTCTCCTCCAATTCTAAATTTTTCGTTTTCGATTTCCAGGTAGCTATGGAGACCGGAATATGCATACGGACAAGTGTACCAATATAACTTGTCAACTTTGCAGAATTAGGACCAATTGGTTGTTTATCAGAATTCCATTCCAATCGGTATACTAATCCTTGGTCTCTATGTCGTATGATACTCCTCATAATAGTGATGCCTCGTGCAACCTCTTTTGCTTCAGTATCAGGTGGAGCATTTGTATCCGAAGCAACTCTTTCTTGTGAGTTTTCTTGTAAGTTTTCAGGTGGGTTTTCAGGTGGAGCATCTCTATCTGAAGCCATTGAACCTGTATCAAACAAACTAAAGCACATTAGTACACTATTAATAAGCTAACAATCTATACAAGTCAAATGGAAGTCAAACCATGCATGTACAAGTAAATCGGAAACGAAATCGGTACAAATCAAAAAAAGCGTAAAAAAGAAAGTTATCGGAATTGAACGAAATTTACATGGCTATGGTAAAACGTCGCCACGGACTCAAAAACAAAGTCGGTTTTCCGAAATTCAGACCCTAAGCCCGACTTTTGATTACGGGCAGAAGCAAAACCGATAAAAAAATAGTCCCGAAATGTAAAGATAAGTGCATGAGCAGCTCCGGAATCGTCAAAATAGTATAGTTACATGTAAAGAAGTCAACAAGCGGATACATGGTTCAAAAGTTATGTACAAAACGAGAATATGCACCAAATTGAATAAAACAAATTAGTCGGACTATGTATACTATTACCTTTATCACTAACGTCTCTTTCTTTTCTTGGTAGGTTTGTGTACTACGCGTCTCTTAACAATGCGGACGGTTGGATTGATCCAAATACCCTCATTATGATCATTTCTAATACAAGATTCATTCTCATTTTGATCGTTTCTTGTACAAGATTCAATGCCAACACCAATATCACCTTGATCTTCAATTTTTTCATCAACTATTTTGTTAGATAAAAGCACTATAGACCATTTCGTACTTGTCGGATCATTGACATAGAACACTTGTTTAGCTTGAGAGGCTAGAATGAAAGGCTCATCTTTGTACCCTACCCTATTGAGATCCACTTGCAAAAATCCTGACTTATCCATTCGTACGCCACTATTATTTTCAACCCACTTGCAACCAAATACAGGAATCTGAAACTTCGCGTAATCAAACACCAAAATGCGCTCGATAACCCCAAAATATGACAAATTTGCAAATTTCGGATTTAAGTCATTCGCACTTGATATGTGCATAGCTTCAGCTACCAAGGTTACACCACTATTTTGCATAGTACTTTTATCATCCTGTTCTTTGGTATAAAATGTGTATCCATTAATTGCGTATGCGCTATAAGAAAGTACAATTACAGATGGACCATAGGCTAAACATCTCAACCTTTCTGTTACTGAAGCAGGATCTGAACGATACTTTGAATAAATATGATCTCTAAACCACGGTATGAAACTTCGATTGTGCTCTCGTACTATCCAGTTCTCATTTCTATTTGGATTTAAATCTCGGAGAACAACTTTGTGCATTTCAACAAACGGCTCAACCTCAATCTCATTGTGCAGAACATACAAGTGCACTTGATCCCGTTCGACCATTGATACTGTCACAACTTTATTTCCAATTAGCCTTTTTCCTTCTTTTTTTTCGACAATATGAGATTTGGGGAGTCCAATTGATTGAACATTTGACAGATATTCAGTACAAAACTCAACCGCTTCTTCAGCAACGTATCGCTCGGCAATACAACCCTCCGGTCGACTTCTGTTTTTCACGTACCCTTTTAATATTTTCATATAACGTTCAGCAGGGTACATCCATCTCATATAAGCTGGTCCGCACAGTTGTGTCTCTTTCACAAGATGAACGACTAGATGAACCATTATGTCAAAAAACGAGGGAGGAAAATACATTTCAAGATCACATAAAGTAACAACTATCTCATTTTGCAATGTTGGTAAGATCGCGGGATCGACCACCTTACTGCAAATAGACCTGAAGAAGAAACACAGCTTAGTTATTGCGCTTCTTACTTTTTCTGGCAGAATAGAACGTATACCTATTGGTAAAAAATGTTCCATTATAACATGGCAATCATGCGTCTTCAAACTCTTTAACTTGAGGTCTTTCATGGACACAAGTCTTCTAATATCTGAAGAGTAGCCTTCTGGAACTTTTACTTCACTGAGGAACTTACACAATGTTTTCTTCTCCTTTCTAGATAGAGTGTAAACAGCAGGTGGCAGATATGTTCGTCTTCCTTTCGTCACGGGCCCCAATTCAGTTCTCATCCCCATGTTTACCATGTCATTCCTTATGTTAACGCCATCCTTAGACTTTCCTTGTATATTGAGTAGCGTACCTATAACGCTGTCAAATACATTTTTTTCAATATGCATAACATCCAGGAAATGTCTTACGTACAACGACTTCCAATATGGAAGTTCAAAGAAAATTGACTTCTTCTTCCACCCACCCTTGACAATTGAATGTGCAAAAGGCTTGCCAAACTGAGTGCTCACATCTTTCACCTTTTCAAAAATTTGATCACCTGACAAAAAAGGCGGGGCTGTACGATGTTCGGCCTCTCCATTGAATGCTTTTCTCCACCCACGGTAGTGATGATTAGAATTTAAGAATCTACGATGGCCGAGAAAGACATTCTTCTGACAAAGCGCCAATCGTGTCGTATCGGTTTCATCTTCACAAACAGGACACGCCTTTTGACCCTTGTTGCTGTACCCGGATAGATTTCCGTATGCTGGAAAATCATTAATTGTTCCAAACAACATCGCCCTCAAGTTGAAACTTTCTTTCCTATACCCATCGTAAACCTCCACACCTCTCTCCCACAAAAACTTTAAATCTTCGATTAAGGGTGCCAAGTATACGTCTATGTCATTCCCTGGTTGTTTAGGCCCAGAAATTAGCATAGATAACATCATGTACTTACGCTTCATACATAGCCACGGAGGTAAGTTATAAATCATAAGAATCACAGGCCATGTGCTATGCGAGATACTTTGAATACCATGCGGGTTCATTCCATCAGTAGACAATGACAACCGAAGGTTTCTTGCTTCTTTTCCAAATTCAGGATATTCAGTATCAACTTTACTCCATTGTGGTGAGTCTGCCGGATGTCGCAACTTTCCATCAATAATTCTTTCATCTGCATGCCAAGTCAAGTGTCTTGAATCGGTCTCACTACGATACATGCGTCTAAATCTCGGAATTATAGGAAAATACCATAAGACTTTAGCAGGAGACAACTTTTTCTTATATCGAGGGGCACCACATTTAGGACACTCATTCAACGCTGCATACTCGTTTCGAAACAAAACGCAATCGTTTGGACATGCGTGTATCTTATCATAGCTCATTCCAATAGAAGACAACATCTTTTTGGCTTCATACGTTCGATTGGGAAGAACATTATCCTCTGGTAGCATATCTTTCATAAGGGCTAATAACTCTGTGAAACTTTTATCCGACCATCCATTGTCCGCCTTTAAGTTGTACAACTTTAACACCGCAGACAATCTTGTGAATTTTGAACAACCATCATACAACGGTTTCTCTGCATCGCTTACCAACCTCTCAAACATTTTGGGACAATCCGCTAGATCTTCTTCCAGCGCTTCTGCAATCTCTTCGACTCGATCACAATCGTATGTGTCTGTGCAATCGTCGTTTGAAGCATACTTCCTATTACACCTCGACCCAGCATTCCCGGTACTTTTCTCACCATGCATTGTCCAACATGTATAACTTCTATCAATTCCAAACCGTAGTAAATGAGATCCCAACTGATTCCCGTCAACCTTACCCCCGGCATAACAGCAACCCAAGCAAGGACACGGCATTCGAAGCGGGTCTTTGGAGTTCGCAACCGCAAACTCAACAAATTCCCATACCCCTTTCTCGTACTCTTTCGACAATCGGTTTGAATTCATCCATGTCTTATCCATGTCTTAATTAAGCTAAACAACAACGGTCAAACTTCCACTCTTCACAAGTAACCCCTATGGCGAATTCAATTCACAAAGTTAGTAAGTACCTCCTATATTAACTCTCTAAACACATAAAACTAATGTGTTTCTGTCAAAACGCAAAGTATAAACGGAATGAATCCGAAGCAATAAAACGTAACATATATAATCACACAATTTCAGACAAATTCATCATAATACCAGTAATTTGAGAAAGAAATTTACCTCGGATGTTACCGAACTCAAGAAAACGCCAAACGTCGAACTAGGCTGGGAAACGATCAAACTTTCACTATACACAAGTTACCCCTATAGCAAATTCACAAAGTTAGTAACCACCAAGACAAAATCGATTGAACAAAGGAAATCAACAATAGTTTGATGTGTGTACATACTCCTAAATATGTAGTACCAGAGTCAATGATACGAGCTCCAAAGAGATCCAAAGTTATCAATCCAGTCAGACCTATACAAGAAATTCAATTCAATGTATGATTATAATAAGAATGGGTGAATAGCTCATGATGCAGTTAATTAAATACACCACTACTAACACTACTAACACAAGACACACGATGCAGTTAATTAAATACACCACTACTAACACGAAGCTATAAAACTTTTTGCTCAAAAGCAAACCTTATGAATCATCCTTGTCTATATACATTAACTCACTCTTGTTTCATTCTTTACCTTCTCTCTTCCTCATTAATTCAACTCTCATAAGGTATATATTATTACTATTATTATATATTATTTATTATTTAATTTCTCTATGTGCTGTCATTCTCATACTTTACAGTACTTGGCATCCTTGAACAAGCCAATTTATTGTACAATATATATATATATCATCACTCTCAATCTCATACACACACAACATATATATCATAGAGTTATTATATATAAATAAAAGTATATAATATATATTTTAAAGTAGAAACCAGAGACCAGAGACTTCAAAGTACGTAACTGTGAAATTAAACACACACACACACGATGCAGTTAAATACAAATATCATAAAAGTGAAGGAAGTAGATTCTTGTAACTAACTATTCATTGAATCAAAGAAATAGAAAATGAAGAGTTCAAACTTAGCATAGCTTTCTAACAGTTACTAACCTAAATTATCTTTATAGGCCTATTCTAATCTTTTGCCATTTTCTATTAAGAGCTCGCAGACTAATACATACTGAAGATTTGAAAATATTTTTCAAGTTAAAATGAAACAAATATATAAACCTTGGTACGAGATTAATAAGCTACACTTGTGATACTATTGTTTGATGAAATGCCAAAATTTTGTGATACTCATGGTGCAAGTTTAGCCGTACTATGTTACTATTGTTTGATGAAATGCCAAAATTTTGTGATAAACAGTGGCAAGTCTATTTTGTATTCAGTAACTTCAGAATTTTATCAACACTACAGCCAAAAAACCATGGATTTTTGAATCATGAAAAGCGGAAGTAAATCAACTTAGAATTTAAAAATACCTACTAAGGATTGTGGCATTTCATCAATTATCAACTCAAATCATTTCTTTCAGGCATTTCATCAAACAAGTTGCAGGCAGAAGTTCAATCTTTGATACCAAATAAAATTTTCACTGAAAATTAAACCTAAAACTCACCGGCGGTGGATAAAACGAGTGACGGAGGAGAAGCCGACGGAGGGACGCCGACGGTGGTTGCCGATGGTGGTGGACGGAAGGGTTTCGCGTGCAGTGAGGGTTTGTGGATGAAGAACAGTGGTGGACGGAAGGGTTCTGCAGAAAACGAAAGAGAGAAATGAGAAACAGTAACGCGTGTTTTGGTTTTTAATTTTTAGTAATAAAGGCTACTAAAGCGCTTCTGAAAAGCGCTCTCATAGCCTGGTCTATACCAGCGCTTTTGACAAAAAGCGCTCTCATTAAACACCCCTACCAGAGCGCTTTTGAAAAGCGCTTTCGTTCCCCCCACGTTCCCCCCACCTACCAGAGCGCTTTTGTAAAGCGCTTTCGTACCCCCCCCTACCAGAGCGCTTTTGAAAAGCGCTCTCATAACCCCCCCTACCAGAGCGCTTCTTAAAAGCGCTTTCATACCCCCCCACTATTAGAGCGCTTTTTTAGCGTGTTTTTTAATTTTGTCTTTAGCGAAGCCTATGCCAGCGCTTTTCCTAAAAGCGCTTTCGTAGGGGTGCTGCTAAAAGCCAAATTTGGCGTAGTGATGAACAAACAAAG
Organism: Vicia villosa; assembly: GCF_029867415.1. Taxonomy (NCBI): domain Eukaryota; kingdom Viridiplantae; phylum Streptophyta; class Magnoliopsida; order Fabales; family Fabaceae; genus Vicia; species Vicia villosa. The sequence goes on along the minus strand of NC_081186.1, from coordinate 117,449,099 downwards.
GCTCCAAATTTGAATACTCTCCAATCCAAGTTCGCGATTCGTACACATTTCCTACCATAGCTGAATTATGAGTATCCAAGTTCAAACATCTACTAAGGAATATATTAGAAGAAAATTTAAGACTCCTCAAGAGCTTTCTAACATCTAAGGCTATAGGCTCTAGAACAACATGCTTCAGAACTAAATTTATACAGTCAGCTGCAACACGAACATCAGATTGAATAACAATCTTGTCCAAACTTCAAATCCTTGCCCAAAAGCAAACTCTAACGAATAGTCATAATCTCGACAACTGTTGGTTCTACCAATATAATTTCTTTCCGACACGCTGCCAAAGATATGACTTTGTTTTGGTCCTTTGTAATGCAGCCTAGGGTCGTGGTTCCTCTCTCAAAAACACTAGCGTCCATCTGCAAAACATGCAGATCCAGGATACTCACCTTCTACTTTGGTGTTTCTACAGAAATCTCGCCCCTTTCAGTATTCCAATTGTTGAATTCTAAGACACTACTAATTGCTTCCTCTGCTACCCGCACTGGAGACGACTCCTTGTACTGGTACAATTGAACGTTATGGGCCAACAAAATCTTGTATGTCATGGTGAAGAAACTATCATGAGATTTAAAATTTTGAAGACATTTAATTCTTTTTACAATAACATCTACACTTTGACTGAATATCAGCTACATGATCCATTCGAGCTCTTTTATAGATGCAACAAGCTTTGGTCAACTATCTTATTAATATCGATAGTTATAGATTTTATTGTCTCAAAACTCGATTCAAAATCATATTTATATTTAGAATAGAATGTTGGTTGAGAATATGGAAATTGAATTGTCTATAAAGGGGGTTATTTTCTTTTACGAAATCAAAGTGTTAAATATGATGGGCGTAAAATAAAGCAAAATATAGCAGATGTTTTTGAAAATATACATTTAAACATCTATCATAATTATGTGAGAAAGTCAGAAATCAACACAGCGAAAATAGATGAAGTTGCCTTGACAAGAAATACAACAATGATCATAACCCAATTTTCATACATAGCTCAAATTGTACTCAAATCAATTAATTGTTCAATCTAAAGTTAAAAGTATTTACAATCATCACTACAACAAATAACGCCTTATGATGACGCTTTCACCTTAACCAGGAAAAATTCGAGGTATTTATGCCAAGGTACATTATGTTTTATTTTTTTTTTTTATAAAAATAAAAACAAACATTTTCCTCGATTTTTAATAAAATCGAATGGTAAAACATATCAGGATACGCTTCGAATCCCAATTAAAGATGTTTATGTTTTTACTTGTTTATATGTGAATACTAAATGATCTAATCCTTCAGTTTCCTTAAAAACCGAGGGATAACATAATCACATTTTTCCGAGTGCATGTCGGAGATTGTTCTAAACTCGTGGAGGTGGATTTGTGCCTCTCATAAGAGAGTGAATCTTTGTAGTTTTTATTATTGGAATATTCTTCCTCTTCATTGTTTTGAGAGGTAGAAGCTTTCCTTCTTGTATCGGGGTGGAGCATCCCTTTTGATCCCTTTAATTCCATTGCTTATTTAAAAAAAAATCACATTTTTCTATAAAAACACTTGTTAAACAGATTTTACCCTAATCTTAACTTATATGTTGTCTCCCCAAACTAGTATGCATCATTCTTTGGGATGGATTGTAAGATAAAAAATATTCATTCTTCTACCCTTGAACAAAATATCATTTGTCCTTGCAATCTATCTCACATAATGGTGTGGATGTTGTATTTTTGAAACAACTCTCTGTTAAAGAGTGTTGGAAAAATTTTCAATGATAGATTGCAAGTGCAGAAAATCATTCATGCTTTCAGGTTAAACAAAGAAGGTTGTTCAAACTTTAAAAAGATATATGCAATAAAATATGAAATTGCAGCGATGTTGATGAATCTGGATTTTTTTAATATTCTATGTAAACAATGTAATGTTTAAAAAAAATAGAGATCATTCACCTCGGTTTTTATTCTAAAACCGAGGGACTTACTTATTTTACTTTATTTTCTATTTAAAATAGAAAATACGTTTTCCCTCTCTCTTTTTTTTTAAATTCGAGGGAATATGTTATGCAACTACAACAACGAATCTCTATCCTACATTCTTAAAGGAACAACGCTCAAGATATTGTCAAGACATCAATCCAAAAAAACTATCTACATCCACCACTATATATCTTTCTCATGAAAGCATTTTCCTTCATTACATTTGCTCAAGATAATGAAATTTTGGAACTTAAGAAAGGTTGGAAAAGTTATAAATGATGGATTGCAAGTGAAGAAAAAACATTTTCAATGTTTAGAATTGATATTTTTACTTGGGGAAGATAACTCGTTAAAAGTTGATTGCATGCAGTCCATAGAACTTTAAAATAATAAGCACAAAATGTATCCAATAGGATCTGAGTTAGAGCAAAGATGTGTTGTTATCCAAGAACAACTGCTACTATGATAACACTGCATTTGTTGTAATAATGTAATTTAATATACAGTGTAAACAATGTAATGTTAAAAATAAGCTTATACACCTTTTACCTTAGTTTTTGTCAAAAATTGAGAGTAATATTTTAGCGTGATAATTGAGAATATTGATCACTGTCCTAAAACAAATATATGTCATCCATTTCATGAGTATCAACGCTCAAGACACTCTCATTAGTGATCTGTCTGAAACCTAACAGACATCAAATATAAAAGCATTTTGAATATCAATATAATAATTGTTAATGAAACATATTACATGAAAACTTTGAAGCGTAAAAAATTCGGTAAAGTTCTCTACGATGAATTGCAAGAGTAAAAAATAAATTGTGTTTAAGGTTCGTGTTCTTCAATAAATAATTGTTTATGGTATTCATCAATAATAATATATTCATTCATTTAAGTAACCCTTTTTTTGTTTTACATCAGAAAAAAATTAATGCAAAAGTGATATGAAATATATTGCATCCAATATTTTATCTTCTCCAACATTTCAATTTAACGAGGTCCTAACATATGATCTTCACCAACAGTGATGACGATATATCAGATTCAAAATTTATTATAGGGTTAAATGGCTTTCACCCCCTGCAATAGTAGCGAGATTTGATTTTCTCCCCTATTAAAAATTTTTTTTGTCCTGGCCCCTTAACAAAAAAGATTCTGTTTTCAGACACCCCCTATTCCATGTTTGGCTGACTGGGCTGGGAGAATCTTGCTGACCGGGCGCCTGATTTCCTTGTTTGGCTGACGTGGCTGCTTTGCTTTGGAAAGTTTGGAAAAATTGAAAATAAATAAGTTGCAAAACTAGGATTTGAACCCAGGTTACTTAGGCTACAGCACTGCAAGCTTAACACCACACCATGCATATTTAGTTGTTTATTGCCGCTAAAGAGTGTTATATATTAATACTTCATTCTTTTTGAATAACATATAAATTAAAACTGTAAAAATATTTAAATAATTATATAAATGTATTACTTAATAATTACATAATTATAAATTATTTAAATTTATTTTAATTAACGTTTTTTTAATAATTTTATTTAAATTTTTTATGTAATAAACGTTTTTAATAATTTTTCTAATAATTTATATAAACATTTATATAACTATAAAAAATATTTATAAAAATATTTATATAATTAAAAAAGCTGTACATAATTATAAAAAAGCTCTTTTTTAAAATTATTCAACTTTTAAAAAACATTTTAAAAAAAGATTTATATAATTAGAACGTTTTTAATTATAAAAAACATTTATATAATTAAAACGTTAATTAAAAATACATTTATATAATTATAACGTTAATTAAAAAAACATTTATATAATTATAAAAAAACATTTATATAATTAAAACATTAATTAAAAACATTTATTAAAATTATTAATAATACATTTATATAATTATAAAAAAACTGAAGAAAACATATAAATAAAATTATTAAAAACGTTTATATAAATTAAAAAAACTTTAATAATATAAATATAAAAAAAAGCTGTACATATTTATTAAAAAAAAAACGTTTATTAAAAAAATTAAAAACGTTAATTATTAAACTTTAAAAAAATTATTCAACTTTATTAAAAAAACGTTTTAATTAACATTTATATATATTATATTATATAATTAAATAATACATTTTAACATTTTTTTTAAATTTATTTAAATTTATTTTAAAAAAGCTGTACATATTTATTAAAAAAAAACGTTTATTAAAAAAATTAAAAACGTTAATTATTAAACTTTATTCAACTTTAAAAAAATTATTCAACTTTATTAAAAAAACGTTTTAATTAACATTTATATATATTATATTATATAATTAAATAATACATTTTAACGTTTTTTTTTTAAATTTATTTAAATTTTTTTTGAAAAAGCTGTACATATTTATTAAAAAAAACGTTTATTAAAAAAATTAAAAACGTTAATTATTAAACTTTATTCAACTTTAAAAAAATTATTCAACTTTATTAAAAAAAACGTTTTCATTAACATTTATATATATTATATTATATAATTAAATAATACATTTTAACGTTTTTTTTAAATTTATTTAAATTTTTTTTTAAAAAGCTGTACATATTTATAAGAAAAAAACGTTTATTAAAAAAATTAAAAACGTTAATTATTAAACTTTATTCAACTTTAAAAAAATTATTCAACTTTATTAAAAAAAACGTTTTAATTAACATTTATATACATTATATTATATAATTATAAAAAAAAACTTTAAAATATTTAATTTACGTTTTTTTATAATTATTTAACATACAGTTTTTTTAAGTATATATGTACAGCTTTAAATAATACATTTAAACTCAGCTTTACATATAGTATAATAGGAGCAATTTTATTTCAATTAAAACGAATTGGTTTAGTGGTTGGTTTATATCCATGTGCTCATGGGTTCAATTCTCATGGGAGACAATATTTTTAGAGTTATTAAGCATAATATTCAATAAGCAAGCCACGTCAGCCAAACAAGAATCTTTTTTGTTAAGGGGCCAGGACAAAAAAAAATTTTAATGGGGGGAAAACCGAATCTCGCTACTATTACAGGGGGTGAAAGCCATTTAACCCTTTATTATATATATTTACAGAAATATTATGTGTAAACAATTTAATATTATGAGTAAACAATTAATTCATAAATATTCTGTAGTTTGTAACAAATTTAAAAATATCAATCTTACCGCTCGGTGTTTTTGATAAATCGAGAGGTTTGATGCGCTAGTTTTGAAAATATTAAAAGTGCAGAAGATGGGGTTTGAACACATGTGCATAAGTATTTTCACCCCAGTGTTTCAAAAACCGAGGGGAAAAGTTGATACTTTTCATGACACCCTTTGTTACCTTGCTTTTTTAGCCGAGGTTAAATCGCGTCCGAGGTGAAATGTGTTTTATGTAGTAGTGCATAATTGAAAAAACGATAATCAATGGACTAGATCCATCACATAAAAACACTTATACAATAAATCACTATAAGCAATGTAAAGATCTAATAACATGATATTCTAAAACTGAGAAAAGATTAAAACATGCAATACTTTGTAATAAGTTTCAAAATTATATAAACTACGTAGTCACTTATTAACTTATTTTATAAGTAGTCAATAGAAAATCCCTTGATTTATCAATGAAAAGTGATAAAAGACCTGTTTGGATTTTTAAATGCACATTCACCAAAAATAGATAGAATGAATTGAAAAGCCACCAAGTAACACACAAAGACCTTGCCAAGTCACTTCACTACAAGCAAAGCTCTCTAAGCCTAGATCATATGCATGCCTAGCAAGCACGGGCTGTGGAAAATTTTAAGATTGAGTTACTTCATGGTGAAGGAAGAGTTAGTGTGATAATAGAAGATATGTGGTTCCCCTAGAGAGATAGGGCGACTAGGGCAAATTACAAGGTGAACTAGCATTGTGCAAAAAGGAATAAAATAGGCATGCTAGGAGTAGATGGGCGATACACTTAGAAGGCCTATAATTAAGGGTGCCATTTTTCGTTCAAAGGAAGCTTCGTTATATTCAAGGTAGTACAGAAAGAAAGTAGGTTCACCTTAAATATTTACAGAAGAGAATAAGGAAAAGAAGATTGAAGATGGAAGTGCTGCTCGAGGAATCGCTAAAAATGTTGTTCACACTCTTTCCTATAGGGTTTAACTGTAAAACTGCAATGATTAAGTGTGACTAATTCTCTTTTGTTGGAGTTAGGAATAGTCATCATTATATTCATGTATTAATTACAGTCATGGCATTTTATGTAATTCTAGTTAATCTTTAATATTGATAATTCTTCGTTCTTAATACTTATTTTTTATTAGCTACCTAAAATATGTTCTCATGGTATGGCTTGACATTCAAGAGGTGTTTTCCATTACTAGATCCAAGTCCTGATATGTTGGATGCTAATTTCTAGAGATATAGTTAAGTTTCAATCCAAACAAATAATTATATTGGTGAAAGAGCACATTGATATCTCCATTCACTGTTGAAACTTAATGTTGTACAAATGATCTAAGAAAATAATCTCGAGAGATCGTCTATTAGGTAATACAAACTATCCCACACCGTTGACTAGATGAATTGCAATAAGATCAACAGGTGACAATATTAATAAATAATTAGCATAGCGTATTACTCACCAATGGATATACGTGAGGATAAGGACGATGAAATTTAACCCGAACAAGTTTTCTCAATGTTAACACCGAAATCTCATTTTATTTTCTATCATTTTATTTTCACAAACAAACAACTCTAAACAATCATTTGCTCAGAATCATAGAGAATGTTTAACGGCATTTAAAATAATCAATCTTTGTAGATACGATAACTTACGTACTTGCTCTAGCATACAACACTAAGTAGAAATATAAATGAGGTAGGGAAAAGAAAATGTACAACAGATTTAAAGTGTTTTATCTCATTAGCCGCTGGAGCTTAATCCACTCTTAAATGGTTTCACCTTTGAAAATTGCATGGTCTTCCAGTATTTCTAAATTTAATACACAAGTATTTTCGGTACAATTAATATAAACAACGTTGAGTACTACAAGCCCGTTTCTTTAGCCAACACAAATCTAAAATGATATTCCCTTCTGTTGTAGCAGAATACACAAACTGAAAAACTTTCAAATCTTCACTTGATCTTGATCTAACAATCTTGCTAGACACAAAAAGTTTTCTCTAAACTTCTGTTCTCCAGCAACCGTTATTCAGTCCTACCGGTTCATTGTCTTAGCGTTTGGTCTACCCAAGAATGACTAGAGAACTCCCAACTTTATTCTACAACAACCTATACATAATTCTATAAAAGTCTTCAACTTGACAGACTCAAAATTCACATTTCAAATTGATGTTTGATTCCCATAAATGATATGCTTGAATTTGAATAAAAATTAAAATAAAATAAAAAACCAATTTTAGACTTTCTAAGTTGTAATTCAAGACACACACAAGATGTTGACTTTGAGCAACTTGCTCAAACTTAAAAAACATATAGTTATGAGTTCAAAACTAATTTATCGAATGTCAGGATAACTCAAGGTATAATTGTAATCAAATAAACGAATAATACAAAATTACACACAAAATAAAATAACAATAAATCAAATTATAGATAATTAAAATTGAAAAGAACATTAAAATAAAGACAATATCAACTGTTGAATTTCATAAAAAAAAAAACCATCGAGTTTTAATTGCAATATTTCAAATGAATCAAATACCTTTCCAAATATACATAACACAGTTTTTTACTTATTTTTTAGAATCATCAAAACTTCATAACCTGTTTTTAGGTAGAAAATCAATGTTTTAAAAATCGGATCGGTCATTAAATCGGTAAGAATACTGGGTCACTGGTTCTTTGGTCGAACCACTGAGTCACTGGTCGAACCACATGACTAAATCAAATTAAATCGGATAATTCGGTTGAATAAACCAGTCTCTATTGCAATACTATATATTTATTAAATCTGTCGAACCGGATGACTTAGTCTCTAAAAAATATTAAAACACTTACAGAATTTTAAAATTTCAAAATATCATAATATCACATGTTTATTCTTTACATTCAAATTCTAAATAAAATTATCACTCACAACAAAATAATACAAAATATAAATTTAAATAAATTTTAAATTAGGTCTATTTACAAAGAGGGGGAAAGTTGTTTCAAATAAGATTTGAATAAAGTCTAGTTATATTTTATTTTTATTTTTAAAAAAAATCATAAAAACGGCGTAGTTTTATGCGGAAAAAAAAGAGCATGCATTTGAACCGTCGATTTTCTAAAATCGTTGGTTCATTGGTTTTTTCCGATTTTTATCGGGTTTAGCCGATTCTCACCGGTTCAATGGCATACTCGATCCAACAATCAAATCAGACCGATGACTCTTCTGATTCTCGGTCCAACCGATCTGACAAGTCGGTTCGATTTGGTTTTTAAAACCCCGTAGAAAACAACTATTTATAAAATAAAATTAAACTTATTAGGTTAAATATTGTTCCATTTACATTAAACATTGTGTGATACATTCAATACTTTCCATTTCACTATACTTTTCTCAGTGATAGGATACAAAATTCATTTTGATCGATGTGTACTCAAAAGTGTAATGGATATTTTTGTGGAAAGTGGGAATTACCTGTCATATCACGTGTCATGCAGTTGAAATGGAGAGAACAGAGAATTCCATTTATGTCAAAGTACTAAGGTTTCATCAAAATGTCGAAACGTGTTATATTTCTGACAGCACCCACAAAGAGTAAAGTCAGTATGCTAATCAAATTATTTCAGTAAATGAGCAGTTAATTATAGTGCCTTGTGTGGGGGGACCACTTTATGTGCTGGGTAGTTTCCATGAATTTTTATTGGTATTCACAAAAATGCTGGCTTTGAAAATTAGATCAATGAGATCATATAGTTTACATTTCAAAGTATATGTGTGCTCCCCATTAAATTTGCTGCTGTTACCTTTTCTGTCATTTTCTTGTCTTAAACTTCATACACACTTTTTTATTTTATCTTCCGTTCTAGCCTCTAGGTGTAGTAATGGCCTTTGGAATATTCTCCCTATTATTGTGTTTTTGTATGTGTGCATAATGTAGATATCATGGAGACTTTGTAATGATGAATCAAAAAGTGGAAGTGTTTGAACTCAAATATTGGAGTATTTGGTAGTATATTTTAAAATCAATGAGATGAAACAAAACAAAACAAGAATTTAATGGACATACACTGACAGTATAAAATAGTTTTACGCAATGTCATCTAATAGGAATATGTTATTTTACCATGTCATATAAATTATTTAAAACTTTTCACTATAACTTAGCCGAATAAATCGTCGTGATTAGTTGATAGTATATAATAATTTTATACTATCAATACATATCTCTTTCTTCCATAAAACAAAGTAATTTTTTATCTTTTTTATTAAAAATATTTGAATCAACACAACAATAGATATTATATGTTCTAACTAAAACTTATCTCGGTTAACAAGTGAATTGAGGTCCAATCTATTCCATAAAGCGAATTTCTTTTATTTTAATTTTTAATTAAAAATCATATGACATATTTTCTTAATCGATTATCAGCATAAATACTATAAGGAGAAATTTTTTCAAGAAGCTTTGATTTCTAACCCCAACAATTTTTTTTTTTTATGACAGAAACAAATTTAACCGGTTTCATTAATCAAATATAAAGTGATACAAAGAGGAATATCATCAAATATACATTTTCGAGTCTAAGAATTGGCCGCCTCATTTTAATGAAAAATCGATGGGAAAAGTTGTCCTAGTTTAATATATAAAACACCACGTTCTTTCATTCTTGTCCAAAATCTAATTCATCTTTCGGCCTCTAAATTTTAACTTTTCATTTACGAATTCATATTTCTTTCCTGAAACAAACTCTATTTGCTGTTGTTCTTGTTGTTATTGATTTTGATGATATTGTTGATTTTGTTGTTGTTGTTTCATACAATGTATTTTTAATATTATGGGTAAACAATGTAACTATTTTTGTAAAAAAAAATTATTTTCCTCTAGCCACTCGGCTGTTTTAAAATTCGAGATGATAGTTAAGTGTTTATTTTTACAATTTTCAATCAACAATCTTAAACAAATCTTTGTCGTCTATTTAAAGGTTATCAACGCTCAAGAATCCATCATTAGTGATCCGCGTGAAACCTAAGAGACGTCCTTTATATAAGTTCTCTTACGATTTTGGAAATCTAAATGAAACATATGAAACCTAAGGAGACTTGGAAAAGTTCTCTTCGATGGATTGCATGAGCAGAAAATAATATGGGTTTAAGGTTTGTTCTATTAAATTTTTATTTGTACCGAAAATTTTTTATTATAGATTTTCATTGTCTTACCTTTTTTTCACCAGAAACAAATATATGTAAGATCCGTACATGAAAGAGTTTCCTAAAATATCAAGGAATTAAAGATCCAACAAATAATCTTTATGGACAATTAATGTAATATTTTTTGTAAACACTATAACGTGTTTTATTTAAAAAATATAATATTACGGTAAACACTGTAACGAGATATATTAAAAAAAATTAAAGACCCCATGGTTTTTATAATAAACCGAGATAAAAAACGTGTTAGTTTTTGTAAATAATAAAAATGTGGAAATTGGGGTTCGAACCCATGCCATAATAAACCTTTATCTCAGTGTTTTAAAAACTAAGGTGTTAAGACATTATTTTTCATGACATCCTTCGTTACTTCGATTCTTTTGTTGAGGAAAAATGTCTTTCACGTCCGACATTAGAAGCGCTTTTCATAGTAGTGTGAACTTTCATTTCTAGGATGGAATTGAAGAATACCACAAACTATGTGATGGTCATGGTATCTTACTAGCAGTGGTCTATCTGAGTTAATTGTAATTTATGTTACTGCCTGCACAAATGAAAGAACCAATATTGTGATGCTTTTTTAGGTGTATTTTCAAAAATACATCTCCTAATTAACCTCAAAAATATATGAAGATGTATTTCTGAACAAAATTTTGAAAAAAAAAAAAGAATTTGATGCGTTCAAAGATGTATCACCAAAATTATGAGACATTTTTGACATTTTATCACGGATATAGAAGAAGGAATAAGGATGCAAATGGAAAAAAAATATTTTTTAATCTTTTGAAAAGATGTGTGAGGACAACAAATCTTTTAATTTTGGTCCCGAATATATCTTTTAAGTGGTGGGTACGAATTTATATGATGTAGATATGGGATGTTGAATTTGAACAAAGTAGAACAAGTCTAATTCTTATAGTATATTATTACTATTGTAGAATTGTAAATTTTATCCGTAGACTTGCAAATTTTAATTACCATCGGATTTTACATATAACTATGCAAATAATTATCACAAAGAATTTAGCTGGTAACTCAAATTTGTAAAAAAAAATTCAAGAAATTTATTTCCAACATATTTTTGTTAAAATCTACAGATAAAGAATGGATTTTTGGTAGTATTTAGATTTGATCTCTAGTGGCATTGAATATGTTTTCCACAAATATAAATGTCTTAAGAAATGTTCAAGAAATAATGAATTTATTGATTTTAATTTGGATCACATGTCTTTGTGTGATTTTAGTCTTGTAAGCAAGAGAGAATCAAAGTGATACATTATGAAACAAATCACTACCCACAAAATTCACCTTATTATTATTATTTATCTGAATGATGGGAGGAAATATTTTTCCTTACTCTTATTTTTTTTCATAGTCAGAGAGATTAATTATTCCTTAACTTTGAAGAAATTCTTCTTGTTCTTGTTTCTGGAAGACCAATGAACAACTCAGTCTCCACATCTGAATTTGGACCACTTTGATCTGCATAAGCTTCACCTTCACCTATATTTTCTTTTTCATTGTTTTTTGCTGCCTTTAATGAATAACTACCATACTGCAGAAAAATTTGGATTTTATTATTCCATTATAACTGCAAGATTCATAAAACTAGGGCAGAATGATTCAACTTTGATACCAAAAGTTAAAGTTCTCATATAGAAAGTGAACTTACCTTCTCAGAGAGTCTGGTATTTTCAGCAACTAGGGTTTTTTCCTGAATAGTTTTCAAAATAATTTTCTTCAGATCAGAATCTTTTTTACGTAATGTTAGGAGTTTTTTTCTCTATACATAATATATAAACAGCTTACCTTTTCTTTTAACTGATCAATTTGTTCCCTGAAAACCTCAGCCTGAAAAATAAAAAGTTCATAAGCAAAAATATTTCTGTAAACTTTTAATATTTTATATGATTTTTTTTTTATCATGGGAACCTTTTTTGCTCGAATATTGGTTATACTGTTCTCCAACTGTTGCTCTATCCTTTGTAGTTCATCAACGGAACAAGTCCCTAAACCTTCTCCTAAGAATTTTCTGCAACCGCGAAATATTTTCATCTTAAACATTGAGTATTGTAAAAATATTTGTCAGTATGAATATAAATTCAAGATGTTTAACCGTTTTGATGTCTCAAGAAGATCAATCTTTCTCATCATGTTTTCTGCTTCTTCCTTCAAACGCTGTAATATATATAAAAATTTGACTCAAAATCTATAATATTGAAATTGAGAATGTAGAAAAATAAATAGGAAGAGAGTATATGTAATTAAATTAACCTGAGTATTTTCAGCAGATTCAGATGCTGTTGGAGTATTGTTAATCCGTCTTTGACTGCGGTATCGTTCAATTGTGTCTAGAATGCTGTAACATTAAAAGCCAATGGTACTGATTAATTAAAGGTCACAATATATAAGTAGGCACTTGCTAATGATTGGATAGAAGATGAGAAAACTCAGAAGGATACATGTGAGAAAATGAAATATCAACAGGATATGTAAAAGGAAGAGAAAATTGAAAAGTAAAAAACTCACTCATGATTCACTTATGCTGAATGCATATATTATGAAATATCATTAAGCCCTAAAAAAACTACTGCAACCCCACGTTGAATGCATATATTACATCAAGAGGAGGATAATACATCACACTTTTGCCAAATCTAATTCAGCTGTTAATCACACTGTTAGATAGTAAGAAATAATACATTAACTCTCTTGCGTGCATAACAACCTACAGTTGATTTGTTACTAATTTATCTTTCCCCTACATACAGCTTACACACTTTGTACTTCTGAAACATGATTACATAGTGAATACTTATACATTTCAGGAGTTAAGGCTTATAAAGCACTAATAGGGTTCAAGATATTAAGTAATAACATAACTACATCAATTAACTTGTTAGTTAGTTGCATTATACCTTCAATTCATTAAGTGCATAAATAATCACGTTATTAACATTTTAGAGTTTGTTATGTTAGTCATTTAGTATACAAGTCACTTAGTATACAAGTCACTTAGGTGTATATAAATTCATATTGTAATTTAGTTTTTTAATACCTTCGATAATAACAATTTTTATTTTTCATTCTCTCTCTTTATCTCCTCGCTAAAAGTGACTCACATACTAACAAATTGGTATTTAAAGCTTCCAGTTAATTTCTTGATCGGGTTTTTAAGAACTGCACGTCGGTGGTCGTGTTTTCAGAGATCGTGAATTGTATTTGCTGCAGAGATGAATGGTGGCAACAGTATTCCCAATTCTTGACGGCAAGAATTGGATCCGGTGGAGCAAGCAGATGAAATCCTTGTTCATTTTTTATGAAACCCTGGAAGTTATCATCAATGGTGTTCCTGAACTTGGTGACAATGCAAACTGATGCTCAGAGAGTCGGTCATAAGGATTCCAAGAAGAAAGACAACAAGAGTTCCTTTTGTATTCAGTCATCGGTAGATGCGGCGAATTTTGATCGGGTTTTTCATGCTGAATCAACGAAGGAGGCATGCGATATTCTCATCAAATATTATGAAGAAGGTGAGAAGATTAAAATTGTCAAGTTGCAGACACTGCAGAGGCAGTATGAATTACTGCAGATTGGAGAAGAGGAAAACCATACAGGCTATGTGTTGTAGGTGCAGAATCTTGTTCATCTCATGAAAGGTTGTGGTAAAACCCTTACTGACTAGATGATAGTTGAGAAGGTAATGGGTATATTGACCTCTCATTTTGATCACGTTATCGTAGCCATTAAAGAATCCATCAATCTTAAAACCATGAAAATGGAAGATTTGGTTGGTTCGTTGGAGGCACATGAGACGCGGATTGTCAAAAGGAAAGGTGTTCAAGATTTGATGCAAGCAATATAGGCTCAGACAAGGAAGAAACGTGGTGGTTCCAACAAGTTCAACGACAAAGGAGACAAGACTCGGAGCAAGAAGTCTTAGTCGAACCCTCAAAATTATAAGGTCGATGATAGGGCTTCTGAATCCTCAAAAAGAAGAGAAGAAAACCCTATCAAAAAGACAAAGAAGGAAAAAAAAAGGTGTGCAGTCTATAATTGTGAAAAGTGGGATCACTTTGCCAAGAGTTGTTGGTACAGGAAAGACAAAGGAGCGACAAAAGGAAAGAATGAAGGAGCAAACCTTACGCGGCAAGATTCACATCTTTCTGAATATTTGGTGCTCGTGGTTGGAGTTGTAGATGAGCATGTCGACTTTAAGATCTGGTTCATCGACATAGACTGCTCGAATCACATGCCTTGTCAAAGAGAGAGGTTAGCAGATTTCGACGAGTCAAAGAAGAGCAAGGTCAAACTACCTAATAATAGCTCGTTGAAATCTGAAGGTACTGGCGACATAGTTATTCAAATGAGCAATGAAGCAAAATATATGATCAAGGATGTACTCTATGCACCTAGAATAAAGTGCAATCTGCTAAGTGTTGGACAACTGGTCAAAAAATGTTTCTCAATGGTTATGAAAGATGAGGCCTTAGAAATATTCGACACTCAGAATAATTAGGTCTTGAAATCTTCTCTACCGAAGAATAGGACATTTAAGATCATGATCAGTTCGGCTGAGGTACAATGTCTGAAAACAGTTGTCGACCACAAGAATAGTTGGTTGTGGCATTTGAGATTTAGTCATTTGAATTTTAGGTCTCTCAATCAACTGATCACTCAAGATATGGTAACGGGTATACTAAGTATTGAGATGCCCGGCAGGTGCGGTTAGCACAAGCCAAAGAGCTCAAAGAACTAGAGTTCCTCCAGCAAGACTTCAAAACTATGAAGTGATTGGTGATGATGAAGTCACACCAGATGGAGAATTAGTACATTTTGCTTAACTTGCGAGTGTTGAACCAATTAACTATAGCAAGGCTTTAACAATAAACAGTGGAAGTCATCTAGGGTCGAAGATTTACAAGCAATAAAAAGAAACAACACGTGGGAGTTATTCGAATTGCCAGCATACACAAAAGCTATCAAAGTGAAGTGGGTGTTCAAGTTGAAGCACAATACGGATGGGTCGATAGCAAGGAATAAGGATAAATTAGTAGCTTGGGGATTTCTTCAAAGAGCTAGACTCGACTATTCTGAAGTATATGGGCCAGTCAAAAGATTGGAGACTGTCGGATTGGTGGTAGCCTTGGCAATCAGGCAAGGATGGTCGACATTTCACTTAGATGTGAAATCAACCTTTTGAATGGTCCCTTAGACAAAGTCATCTATGTGACACAACCTCCTGTGTCTGTGATACATAAGGAATCAAGGAAATTATACAAGCTGCACAAAATGCTCTATGGCCTCAAGCAGGCACCTAGGGCATGGAACAAGAAGATCGATTCATACTTAGTAGAATTGGGATTCATCAAATGCAATTTGAGTTTGGTGTCTATCTTCAGGTCGTGGAACAAGATATCACAATTATCTGTTTATATATCGATGACTTGCTGGTAACTGGAAATAGCTTGGAGAATTTGTCGAAGTTCAAAGAACTGATGATGAGGGAATTTGAAATATCGGATTTGGGAAACTTGTCTTATTTTCTAGGTATGGAATTTCAAATTACCGAGCAAGGTTTGATGCTACATCAAAGAAAGTGTGTCAAATAGATACACAAGAAATTCAGAATGGATGATTCAAATCTTGCATCTTTTCCTGTTGAACAAAATATGCATTCCTATAAAACGCGCAAACAACAACGCCAAAGTCATCACAGTTCTTCTCAAAACCGTGGTGACACTTCTACACTCAAGCGCTAACATATTATTTTTATCTGTTAATTAAAAATTTTAAGGATATAATTAAGGTTAGTTCTGTAACCGTGGTGATACAATCAAGCTTTCCTGTGTTCGAACCTCAGCTCACTCAAATAACTTATTTCTTTTACGTTAATGCGCACCTTTACATTTTTATTTTTATTTCAATAAAAAATAATAGGGATGTCTCTATGGTTCTTTTGTAAAGGCGTTGTTACACACTGGCGATTCTTTATATCTAGTAAACAGTTTGTTTCTACTTTTCCACTAATAAAAGAAACAACCATAACACCAACGCCGTAAACATCGTCGGGAAGAAGACAACAACATCTACACAGTGTTCTACTTTGAGGTACGTCAAATATTTTTTACATTTTTGTTGTTCAGTTCCGTTTTAGTGTTGCATTTGAAGACAAAATCATCCAAAGGTGTTTCTATATCTTCTTCCGCTGTAATATCTCGATCTGGAAATTTCTGTGGTCGTATAGTTTCGTACCAATGGAAGAAGGGACAAAATAAAGGAAGACTATTTTGGAGATGCCCATTTTGGAGGAGTGATGAAACCAATAATTTGTTCATATGGGATGACGATATGGTAGAAAAATGGGGAAATGAAGATGAGAGTATTATGAAGTCAGAGCTGGAAGGTTTAGGCTATTTGAAGGTTATGTATGAAGATTCAAAAAAGAAGAAAAAGAAATTGAAGAACAAACTGAAATTAGATAGATTTTCTTGAAATATAAAGATGTTATGTTTTGTTATCTCCTTTATGTTTAATATTTACTTTGTTATGAAATGTAATAGTTGAAGATGTTATATATGTTTAGGGTTTAGGGTTTGAATTGCATTGTTCATGTTGAAATTGCAGATGCAGTGAACATGACAGAAATGCAACTAACAGGCAGTTTCTTACGAGTAAGTTCAATGGAAACTGTTGAATTTTCTATTACAATTATCGTTCGAGCTGTTTGTTAGTATATTAGTTTATAGTTTAAGCAGATAGTTTAAGTTGTTAGTTTAAGTTGTTACTTTAAGTTGATAGCTTAAGGGAGTGATAAAGCCCTGAAGTTAAGAAGAAAGATTGAAATTTCATTACATAAACTTTCATTATAAAAGGCCCTAATAATCAAATCTAAATCCTCTGGTTGAGAGGAAGCTTAACCAATCATAGGCTACCTCCTCCTCATCATTAGAGTCGAAGAAAATTATCTGCCTTCTTCTTCTTACTCTTCTCCTCACCCTGAGAGCTCTCCGTATTCTTTCCTCACCATGAGTAGGAGGATGGCTTTGCATTATAGAAACCTCTACAACAACAACATCTTGATTCTGAGAATGGTTTTGCAACAAAGCACCCTCTACAGGAATAACATCCTCATTCTCAGTATTGTTGGTAGCTTGAGCAAGAGAACTCATTTTGATTCCTTTGGATGAAGTTTTTTGTGTTATGGTTATTCTGCTTTTATATTGTACCTTTTGATTCTTCATCTTCTTCTCTTGGAAGTTTAAAAACCAAAAGATGCATGCATAGTTTACTCATTATTGGTTCTTTAATTCTATACACTTTATCTTCTCTTAGAAGTTGGAAAGATCATTTTCCTAGCTCAAGCTGTTCAAATTTATTCCTCCATTCTTAGATATTCATTCTACGTATATTTTGATGTACTTAATGGAATTGTGTACTTAATACAACTTATTTTGATATCAATTTAAAAATGGTGTATTGTTGATTCTAGTATGATACTATTAACATTTATTCATAAGCTATATCACAATGGCTATAATGCTTAATTGTTGTCATAAGGGGTCCACTTTCAAGTTTACTATAACAGTGACAAGGGCGTGATTGAAAGTACTGCATAAACAACAACATGCTACATAACCACGCTGGACCTGTGTGATTATATACATATTCCAACCGATGTTAAATTCCTTTTCGTAGTAGTGTTGAAATAGGAGAAGCATGGAGAGGAGGACAAAGTCGATGTAACTTTGTTCAAAAAATTGATGGATATCTAAGATATGCGTGCAACAGTCGACCTGATATAGGTTTCTCAATTGGATTAGTGAGCAGATACATGAGTGAACCAATGGTGTCACACATGAAAGCTGCAAGAAGAATCTTGAGATACTTAAAAGGATCGATAAACAGTGGAATTCTGTTTCCACAATGTTCTGAAGGCAAAGAAGATGTGATTAATTGTTATTCAGATGATGATCGGTGTGAAGATAAGGAAGGTCTAAGTAGCACAAGTGGTTACTTCTTTCAAATATTTTGTGCCACGCTCTCATCGTTCTTAAGAAAGCAACTTGTGGTGGAATTATCATCGTGAGGCTGAATGTATAGTAGGATGTTATGCTGCGTGTCGAGAAATTAGGACTAAATCTGTACTGGAAAAGACAGAGGTTAAAGTGAAGAAACTTCAGATGCTGCAGATCGACAACAAGTCAGCCATAAATCTTGCAAAGATTCCAGTTCTTCATGGAAGGAGTAACCACATCAAAGCTATATTTCACTTCTTAAGGCAGAAGGTAAACCGAGGTGAACTTAAAGTGAGGCGTTGCTCAAGTGAAGCACAGTTGGCCGATATTTTCACAAAAAGGATTGAAGATCAAGAGATTCCTGAGTTTGAGAAAGAAATTAGGAATAGTTAAGATTGGCTATGGTTGGTTTGTGTTCGATAACTTGGATTATAAGGGGGTATATTGTGACATAATCCAAGTTGTAGCCCTAACCCAAGTTAGTGTTAGTGTTTGTTATGTTAGTTGCTCAGTATAGAAGTCACTTAGATGTATATAAATACATATTGTTATTCAATTTTTTAATATCTTCAATAATAACAACCCATATTATGCACTCTCTTTCCCTCTCTCTCTCTATATATATATATATCCTTACTAAAAGTGGCTTACGCACTAACACATGTCACCATAGTTACTGCTTGCATATGTGACATTTTAGGTTTCTGCATAAACTTGTTTACCTTAATTACATTGTGACATAGATTAGGTTAAGAATTGCAAGCATATCTTGAGCATTCCATAACCTTTTCGTATACAATATCATCAAGTGCCTATTCATCTTCATTTTTTCCTAATTTAGTTTTTGCTTCAATAAGAGTGCATGATGTGTTGGAAATTAACATGTGGATTACCATTCACTTCCTAGTTTTATCAAAATCTAGACCAAGAAGGTACCTCGGTGTCCCTAGGTCAGTCATGTCAAACTCAATGTTCATATGTTGTTTGAGGTTTTCATTCTTTGTATGATTACTCTCAATTTTAAGTAGAACACGCACATACAAGCATACAAACTCCCTTGATTTAAACTTTTGACATAGATTTCATGTTCAACTTTGCACTTGGAATAACCAAATTTATTTAAGATCTCATTTGCAGGTTCTTGGAGTTTATTTTAGGCCATAGAGATCGTTATTAAGGTCAGTACCTTGTCTTATGCACCTTCACAATAAATCCTTAAGTTTGTTTAACATAAACTTCTTCCTTAAGACAACAATTAAAAATACAAACATGACATGAACATAGTTAGTTACTTGTATATCAAGTGACTTAATGAACTCACTTAACTTATTACTTAAAAATTAAGTAACATAACTAAATTACTTATCTGAATCACATTTCGACAATATACGAATATATAGTATATACGGTTAGGAAAACAAGTTAATTTAGATTTCTTTGAAAATTGGGAATTAAATTTGTAATTGTTGTGAGAAAATATATACACTTCAAAGATTTATCTATATTTATTACTACCTCCGTTTCTTTATATAAGAGACAAGTCAATTTTTAAGTTCATTGAATAATCAATGTATCTGGTATGTATATTGACTAGATATATTAATTATTCAATGAACATAAAAATTGAGTTGTCTCTTATATAAAGAAACGGAGGTAGTATATTTTAATAGGTAGTGATAAAAAATAAATGTATTGAATTGAAGAAAGGGATAGTACATTGGCATGTCTAAGACTAGGAGTTGTAACTAACAACCACAAAGGAAGGAAATGATACAAAACTAATTAATCCTTGCGTTATAAGTTGGAGAATGGTTATAAAAGAATCCTATCTTTGGAAAGTAGTTTGAAACTATGCAAGTTTTAGAGATATGGGGAATAAATTTGCAATTTGGTTTGAAGAAGTAATGGGAAGAAGATGAAAGATACCAACTTAGAGCTATTGGCTGACAATATGAAGTTCAATATCAAGATGTTATATTCTTCTATAAAAATTAGGGTTCATTGCGGTATGACAAGAAAATTTCCTATTAGAAGTGGTAAAAAAGTAAAAAGCTTTATCGCTGGCACATGAGAGGAAACGAGAGAGCGCATCAGTCTACCTCATTAATCTTTGTACCTCCTTAATGGTGGTTGAACTCTTTATATTCATTATTGATTGGCACATATCTATGTTGGCCTCTATCTCCATTGAAGTTAACATAAAGCCTACAAAGTTTTCTTCTTGAACTCCAAACGAACATTTGATATTGGACCTTAAAGACTTGAAGGCTTAAATACAATTACACATATGCTTGCCTATTTATAGGTGTTTGAGGATGTTTCTAGAATAGAACTATCTATGCTTTTGTTTGTCTTTCTACATTATATTGATATAGAAATTTCTAGGCTATTAGTTAATCTAAGATTTATTGGAACACTCTAGAAACATGTAGCAACTTTAGACTATTTTAGTTCTCTAAACATTGTCATATATTTTTGCTAGAATATTCTAAAAATGTGCATCAATTTCAACACTCCTCTTTGATGCATATTTCCGTAACTCCAAGTGTACTCCATAGTTGTTCAAATGTGAATTTGTGAAGCTATCTCCTCCTCCATTGATACTCTTATGTAATATATTCTATTTTGAAAAGCATTACCTTCACCGTGATTATATTTTGTCACACTACTTGTCACAATGATTGTTATTAAACTCTTTTTCATCATTATTGAAGGCTTTTGACGAGAATCATTCACGCTCCTTAGTTGCGCTTGTGATATTCCTTTGTCTTGTTAAAGACTTCTAACAAGGACCACTTTTATTGTCTAGTTGCTTGTGAATCTCCTTGTCGTTCTTATTGAATAATTCTGACAAGAATCACTTTTGCTTCTTAGTTGTTTATGAGTCTCGTTGTCATTCTTGTAGAAGAATTTTGACAGGGACTCTTTCTTGCTCTAGTAGATGTATTTGTCTCCCTCAGCTTGTACTCAAGTTGAGCCTCAGAGGCCACAGGTTTCAATTTTTTATCGCCTGGACTTGTGCTCTATCAAAACTTGAGCTTTGTTTGCCATAGATTTATGACATTAGTTAGACTTGAAATTAAAAGGGTCGGACTGTTAGGCTACCTAAACTTCTCTCTCTCATTTTTAGTTTTGGTTTTGAACTCAAACAGAGTCAGGTCGTGTAGCTACTTGTACTCCTTTGTGTTTGCGTCAAAGACCTCATTTTCTAGTTTTAATAAAATAGTTGGTGACAAGAAGAAATAGTTTTCTACGCCCTGTGATTGACCGAACGTAGCTCTGATAACACTGTTGGTATTTGAGGTAGTAGTGATAGTTTAGAATGTAGTTGGATAGTGTAAAGAGCTTTGGTTGATAGTTGAAAGATAGTAGCAAGTAGTGTGTGAGCTAGTATCGGAGCATGGAAACACATAAGTAATCAATTTGTAATTAGGAGGAGAGTAATAGTAGAATGAAGCCTTCATTGTTATTGATATTGGACCTTAAAGGCTTAAAGGATTAAATACAATTACACATATGTTTGTCTATTTATAGGTGCTTGAGGATGTTTCTAGAATAGAACTATCTAGGTGTTTGTTTGACTTTTCTATATTACATTGATATAGAACTTTCTAGGCTATTAGTCAATCTAAGATTTATTGGAACACTCTAGAAACATGTAGCAACTTTAGACTATTCTTGTTTTCTCTAAACATGGTCTTATATTTTGGCTAGAATATTCTAGAAATGTGCATCAATTTCAACAAAAGTAAATGTGACAGTCTATGAAAGATGCACGTTTAAGTAAAAAAATTAAATTTTGTAAAATTCGATTAAGAGAACACGAGTGAGATAAAAATCCGAGAAACAATTAATTTTGCTCGAGTAATTAGTGATGATGGGGGGCCTATTGGAAAGTTTAATGAAAATAGTATTTATTTCTATTAAAGCTTTGAAATTTTGTTTGGAGTGGTGCATGTGATCATTGGCGCCTTTGTCAATTATAAAGTTATTGCTACCATTGAGATGGAAAAAATTTAGAAAGGAAGGAATACTTGTAGGTGACTAGACTGATGAATTAAGATGATGGACATTGGAGGAAGCTTGTATAGGAAAATTTTGTAACAATTCCCATAGAGTTTTTTGTTAGTTGGGAGTGAAAACTAGATTGCCTGGAACATTGTTAATGTCCTAATCATGTTAAGATAAGGATCCATCACCTGAAGCATCATTATTTGAAT
Source organism: Vicia villosa (assembly GCF_029867415.1). Classification (NCBI taxonomy): domain Eukaryota; kingdom Viridiplantae; phylum Streptophyta; class Magnoliopsida; order Fabales; family Fabaceae; genus Vicia; species Vicia villosa. The sequence continues at coordinate 117,426,450 of NC_081186.1, read as the reverse complement.
AGTGAGTTAGGTAAGTCTTTTAAAATAAGGAGGGAGACCGTATTTCTTGAAACAAATTTCCATGTATGTCGATGTTTGTAACAGTAACTACATACTCTAATGCTTTTACTATAGTCCCCGGGGAGTTAAAACCACTACCACTACCATCGCTTAGTTTTGTGAATGAAAAGGAAGTTCAAGGCTATATATAGGATATCAGTTCTTTGTTACAAAATATACCAATAAAAAGCATTTTAAGTTTGTATTTGACTTTCTTTGTTACCTTATACTCTTGTATTAGAGTGAAGTGAGATGTAGTTAAATATTTATTTTGGATGGTGTGAGTGTACTGGGGGACTAGGTTAGTTGAGTGTATATTATGAGTTGTAACAATATTCATATAGTGTTATTCTCTAGTTGTCTTTGACAATTATTGTGGTTTTTTCGTCGGTTTTGGAGTTTTCACGTTGTGTTCTTGTGTTGTGATTATGTTCTTTTATTTTCTTTTTGCCTATTTTTTCTATCAACTGGTATTAGAGCTTATGGTTCGATCCAGGGATAAGTATTTCTAGTATGCTATTTGGTTGCAGTTTTATCTGATCTTCCACATGAGAATAGAAGGGTGGTGTTGTGAAAGGAGTTGCAGTCACAAGTTCCGCTCTGCAGTTTGGACTAGAGAAAATTAATAGAAGAATTATTTTTTGACTTGTGGAAAGTTCAAGTTAAATAAGTGTTGATACAATCAAGATTACACAAGGTGCAAGAATATGTCGACGGTTGAACAGCTTCCTTCCAACAAGGAAGCTGCACCATAAATTTTCAAACTAGTTTTTGACATGTAAAATTCTTGGAGTGGTTTAGCATCAAGTGGAATTTATTTTTTATTATAAAGTATATGATTGTCGGTGATGACAATATGAAATTCTTAAAGTGGTTTATCTTTAAGTGAAATATATTCTTTATGAGAGAGTATGATAGTTTTAAAAATGTGATTGTCGGTGAAGACAATGTGAAAATTCTTGGAGTGGTGTAACGTCAAGTGACTATACCCTTTATGATGGAGTATGATTGTCGGTGAAGACAATAAAATCTTATGTATTATTTTCAGTCAAGGTGGAGATTGTTGGGGTTGGTTGAAAATATACATGTAGAAGAAGTCTCTCATCACTTAGTTTTCTGAATTAAGAGGCAGTCCAAAGCTATATATAGGATACAAGTTCTTCGTTATAGGATGTACTAGTCAAAAGCACTTTAAACTTGTATTTGACTTTCTTTGTTCTATTATACTTTTGTATTAGAGTGTTGTGAAGTATAGTTAAATATTTGTTTTGGAGGGTATGAGTGTCTGGGTTAGTTGAGGGTATATTATGTGTAACAATTTCACATAATGTTATTCGTTGGTTGGCTATTGACAATGGTCGTGGTTTTTTCTTCGGTTTTCGAGTTTCCACATTTTGTCATTTTGTTGTGATTATGTTCTTTTATTTTCCATTTGTTGGTTTTATCCTACTAGTATTAGGGTTAGCAATATTGGCCCTTAGTTTTATCATCAATCAGAGTAGTGTAATGTCATTTTTGTTGAATTAGTATAGAGAAGAATTTTTTGATTTATGGAAAAGTGTTCATGAGCATGATTTTTGAGTGAACTGGTATGATTTCCTCATTCAGTCCTTTTAGGAAACAAATTTCATAGTCACCTTCGCAACATTCTTAGATTGTTGGAATTAAATTGCAATAATATTTAACCAAGTAAGAACAAATAAGAATAGGGTGAACATTATTCAATTCTTGCCAAAGTTTTTTAGAGTGTAATAATATTGTGTAACAGATTGATCACTTTGTTTTGGGGAGTAGATTTCTTTTTTGGAAGTAAAAGATGCGTAAATGATCCTTTTAGTGATATCATTCCTCGAATTCTTGCGAAAGGTTAAGCTCGATATCCATCTACACCACGCTCTGAGAAATTTCATCTTCGATTGAGTTTGTCCTCTATGCAATGATCAATGTATTGCAAAGCCCCCATACAATTGACAAACGATTTTTCTCTGTGTAGGGATAATTAGGGTTCTGTCAAGAAACCTTAATTTGTTACTTGAGAGAGTATAAACCATCATAAATCAAGACCAAAATTGGCAGTTGTTGTTAAGGGATGGAGAGACGATTGTCATTATTGGGTTATCATTTGATAAATTTTGGAAGTGTTTGTGGTTTGGTTCTCATCGGTGATGAGAGGAGTTTGTGGTATGGGATTATTAGGTGGTATGGGCGATTCAGAGTGAACGACGCTGTTAATGGTTTCATCGTCGTGTTCCATTAGAAGGAAATGTGAAGGGCAAGAATGTAAAACATGAAGAAAGAGGAAAACGTGAAAGCTATTTTCTTAATAGTCGAACACATGTTAGAAAGGAATTAAAGAGGAAAAAAGGGATAGAAAATATCAGAGTCTATGTCTACAAATACCATGAGAATAAATAATATGTAAATACAAAAGGAGCATTATTACAAATAACATTTTGTATTAATTCCAAAAATATTATTGAAATTTATTTTGGAATTTCAAATATAATAATATTAAGAATAATAAATAATTCGTACAAGAGAGAAACTACCAACGACAACAAAGAGCGTTAACAATTCTCTCAAACAAAAACACCAAACACACACAAAGCCACAAAACCAGAATCAAACGATGGTCAAGAAGCCAAAGACAAACACCACGGGAGAGTATTTTTTGTACTCAACCGTTTATATTGAATCTCATTGCTTAACAAAAAAAAACACCATGACACACCTACTCTGAAAATCGTAGGAGAAAACTACTCAAAAGAACCATCTCTAGGAAGGCGAAAGAGACTACCTCCATCTTGAAGGGAAGCAGCTGGCAATGCGGCTAACCCCTAAATACCTAGGCAAACGAGTGGGTCTTACTCTCAATCCACCAGAGAAAAAATAGCTCCCCGGGGATGAGAAATAACTCACATCCAAATTAGACAAATAATGGAGGTCATCCAATGATGAACCGACAAGTTCTAAGTTCAAAAAATAACCTTATTACAAAACTTCCAAATAATCTAAATCGTAGAATGGCAGAAGGAAACCAAATCTAAGACCACCTTCTTCCCCTCACCTAAACCAAGAAAAATCGAACAAATCTAATAAAACTGACCTTGGGAGAAAGGCAGATGCCTAACCCATGTTACAATTACATAAACTGCTCCAAACCATAGATATGAGTCACAACAAAAGATAATAATTATAGAAGCGTAAGTTTGATGATAATAATCATATTAATGATAACAACAGAAAATTATTGGCATACCACCCTTGACATAAATCTAATTATAATGTTTTTATTACTAATCATGAGAGAAATGAAATCTTAATTTATGTGGTGCTGGTAATTATATGTTTGACTTCTGTGTTTAATCTCTCACTTCATCTCAATATATAATATATCATTACTTATTTCATATAATTAAGTATATATGTTAATTGTTGTTCCGTAGATACAATTCAGATGATAGATTTAAATCATTGATTTACATGAATTTGAATTCGGATTTTTTTCATTTCTCCATACTTAAGGTAGGTAGGTGTGTGAGATTAAGCATTAAGAGTTAAAATTATTTTCTAACATATGATAGTTTTGATCATGAATTAAGTTTAAGCAGCTTTAAATATATTTAATTAATATAGTTGAATACATTGTGATTTGTATACATGATTTTTTTCTAAACAACAAAGATTAGTATTGTCTTTATTACTCAACTATTTAACTCCTTCACTCCAATTACTAGGTTATCTCTATTGTAGCATAGAAAAAGCCTAAAGCTTCATACTGGAATTAGAAAACTATTAATAAAATTAATAAATAAAATATAAAACAAGTACATGACATACATACCTTGAACTAGCAAATTCATAAATTCTTCCTCTTGGTGAAAAAACAATAAGAGCAACTTCAGCATCACACAAAATTGATAACTCAAATGCTTTCTTCATCAAACCATTTCTTCTCTTTGAAAACGTTACTTGCCTACTTGTTGCGTTCTCTATACGCTTCATCTGCGTCTTCCCTCTCACCATCTTGATTTGCTGAAATCACAACATCAACAAAAAAAAATAATAAAAAAATTTATAGAATTTTATGGTCAATATATAACAAGATAATCCTCACCAAGAAAGAAAATCACATATTTCAAACCTTAAAAGGAAAAGGGGATGAAAATATAATAGCTTTCAAGATCTAGAAAAACTGTGGGAGATAAATAAAAATGCAAGAGATTTATTAGAATCACTTACCAACCAATCAAACAGAAATCTTAAGGTTGAATTGAACTCTTAAGGCTGAAAGAAACAAAGAAATGGGATAATTGTCAAAGTATTTTGATGAGAAAATTTAATGGTGTAAAATAGCTTCCTAGGAAAAGGGTCTATATAAACACCTAGGTTAAAGATATATTTCTCATTTCAAAGAAGTGATTTTCCTCAACTTACCAGCAAGAAAAGAAACTTCAAAAGGAAACAGATTTGCATCAAATATTGAGAAAATGAAGGAGAGAAGAGATAGGAATAAAGGGTTGAGTCTAAAAAAGGAAAATAATGTTAAAAATAAATAAGATCTAAAGAATCAAAAGAAAGAAAAAACTATACATCCCCAAAAGTAGTAATACATATATACAAAAGCTAAGAGTGAAAGCAACACACAGAGAGTTACCTTTCCTAATTAATCAACCTCATCCCATCTTGCTACCCCACCAGTTAACAAACAAATCATTTTTTTTTTTTGTATTAAAATATCGAAACGTCATAATTTGCCTGTTTTGGTAAAATCAGACTCTACTTGACCAAAAAAAAGAAAATTCTAAACTTAAGTCAAAAGAAATTTGAAAATGATAATGCCAAGTTTTGTATGAAAGAAAAAGGAAAAAAATATGTATGTATGTGTGTAAAAAATGACAGATAGAGGTTTTTTTTATAGGGCATGATTATTAATTTGATATTGCAAAAAGGACCGATATGGATAGTGTGTTATTAATGAAGAGTTTAAAGATAGTGCACTGTCAGTGTAAATCAGTTTTACACATACAACCAATCAAAATGCTTTAATTTACCATATAATTATAGTTTTTTAAAATTAAAAATGGGTTTTATTCTGATGCATGTTTCTCATTGGTTGACAGTGTAAAAATATTTTACACTGTCAGTGCATTTCCTTTTTTCCCATTAATGAATCCCTGAAACTTCATATTATATATATATATATATATATATATATATATATATATATATATATATATATATATATATATATATATATATATATATATATATATATATATATGAGAATGTCATATTTATATGGAGAATTGTGAAAATAAATCTGAACCATTAGATTTTAAAATAAATGGTGGAGATTATGTGTGAATCTTTTTTTCTCTCTCCTCAATTATTAAAATAAATGATGTAGGAAAGAGAAAAAAAAAATTTACACATAATCTTCACCATTTATTTTAAAATTCAATGGTTTAGATTCATTCTCACATTCTCATATAAAGATGGCATTCCAATATATATATATATATATATATATATATATATATATATATATATATATATATATATATATATATATATATATATATATATATATATATATATATATATATATATATATAAGATGTATTCTTACTCCAATAGTAATTTATCGTCACATCTTAATCATTAATTCTTCTCAATTTAATGGTTAAAATTAATGAGTATTAGTTTTCTATCTCCATATTTAATTACTCATTATTTTTAGCAATTAGATTGAGCTGAATTAATGGTGAAGATATGTAGTAAGAATATCTCTCCTTTTTATATATATATATATATATATATATATATATATATATATATATATATATATATATATATATATATTATATATATGGCATATCATATGAGAATGCCTTTTTTATATGAGAATGTGAGAATGAATCTGAACCATTGGATTTTAAAATAAATGGTGAAGATTATGGGTGAATCTTTTTTCTCTCTCCTACATCATTTATTTCAAAATATAAGAAAGAGAAAAAAAAGATTCACCTATAATCTTCACCATTTATTTTAAAATCCAATGGTTCAGATTCATTCTCACATTCTCATATAAAAAAAGCATTCTCATATGATATATATATATATATATATATATATATATATATATATATATATATATATATATATATATATATATATACTCCCTCTAACCATTATTATAAGTAAATATTCTTTTTTTAGGTTCATTGAATAATGAACGTATCTGGTTTTTTATGTAAACCAAATATATTCATTACTTAATGAACCTAAAAGAAAATATTTGCCTATAATTCAAGTCGGAGAGAGTGTATATATATATATATATATATATATATATATATATATATATATATATATATATATATATATATGTGTGTGTGTGTGTGTGTGTGTGGAGATGTAACTATTGAATTCAAGTTGGGTGGTTGAAATGGAGGAAATCTTCAGGAATTTTATGTGACACAATGATATTGTTCAAACTGAAAGGAAGTGTTGGGTGCAGAAACGAATGTTCTACCGGACAAAAATGTTGGGCGCTTAATTATCAACACGATAATAAAGCAAGTGTTTTAACCATGGGAATATTGTGTGGGATGTGTGGTAAGACCGAAAGAATAGGATTAGAAGTGAAAATAATAGAAAGAGTGTTAGGGTAGCACATATCGTAGAGAAAATGATGGAAAATAGACTTAGGTGGTTTGTGCATGTAGTTAAAAGACATCTAACTTCGGTGGTAAGGAGAATATATATGGAGAGAAGTTAAGCAATTAGAGAAAGAAAAAAAGTCTAAAAAACTATAATAAAAATTATTATAAAAAATATCGAGATTAATAATTTATATATAAGTTGAGTTATTAATAGAACAATGTGACAAATGATAATCTATGTAATCGACCCAACTCAAGAAATAAGATTTAGTTATTGTTATTTTCTAATCAATTCTATCAAAATTAAGCATCTAATTATATTATATTTTAATTGTTTGATTGCATAAAAAGTGACTGCATCGGATTCAGATTTTATATATATATATATATATATATATATATATATATATATATATATATATATATATATATGAAGAAGAAGAAGATTTCAAGACTTAAGTGATAACGAGTTCTTTAATTATGGATCTTTAATAGGAAATATTATCTTTACACTCAAAGCAACACCCACACCGTATAATGATACGGTTTTCTTTTTTTTAAATATTTAATATTTATTTTTGTTTGGTCTAATACACAAATAACCACATGGGCATGTTATATGTGCTACGGTGTACATCTATGGTGTAAGATTTTAGTGTACACATAGCAATTCTCATCTTTAATATATGATGAAGAAAATAATAATATAATAATAAGATATTTGAAGATAGTGGCGCAACTTGCAAGATGTATGTGGAAAAAACAAAGAAAGAAAATCGTACAATGTTACTTTTGTTTGTACAGGAACTAATGTGAAGTAACCAATAGGGAGTCGTAAACGTAGCAATTTGTCTTCAAGTGTATTTATCACAGTTATGTCCCATCCAGAGACGCTTTTTGATAATTCTTGTTAATTAGTAATGCCGTTTCTATTTTCGTACATATAATGTTTTATAATTCTAGCTTGTAACTTTATATTAGTCAATTACTCCATTTGTTGATAACTAATTATACTGAAGTATGGGAACAAAGTATCATTGTATTTAGCATATGATATTGTTAAGAATGGAAACAAAAGCATTTGCATATTTGAAAGCTTTGATAAGCATTCCTTGCATTTTTGTAAAAGCTTTGATAAGCATTCCTTACATTTTTGTAAAAGCTTTATATGAGTATTTTAAAACCCGAATTGGACTGGCGCGTCAGACCGGAAATTGAAGAGAATGATAGTCAAAGTGAGAAAATAGGATAATAGTTGTAATTGACTTGGAGAAAACTAGTGTCATCCGGCCGATTCATCCGTCAAATCAATGAATCGATAGATTTTTTAAATTGATAGGTTGAATTTTTTATGTTTATTTTTTTAAATCGTCAAAACTACATGTTTTCCCTCTCTCTCATGTCTAGATAATATTTTAAAGTATATTGTAATATCTTACTATATCTTATTTGAGTTTGTATTCTTATCGACTATGTTTAAAACTTACTTTAGATTCTATAGTTATGAAATTTAAATTAAGAATTTTATTTCATAAATATATTTTATTTTAAATCTATATAAATTGGATTAATTTATGTGATATGATCAATGATTCACGTAGTTATAAAATTTATGTCAAAAATTTTATTTCATAAATATATTTTATTTTATATGAGCAGTGATACACTAGTCGGACTAGTAACTAAGGGACTTGACCGAGTCAATGACCGATCTAAATTTTTAAATATTATTTTGTATACTCCTATTAAAATTAATGCACTGGCTTTCTATAACATTTATGAAATTTAACAAGTTGTCTTATACTTATATTTTTATGAATTTTAATATATTATTGTGCAAGTGTCTCATTTCACTGCCTTTGTTCACTTTTGATATGTAATTCAATGCATTCTTGTGAAAATGTCTTGTTACTTTTGTTTTGTTTACTGTTACGAAAGAGTAAAAAGAGAGCATAATCGAGACATAGTATCTATCATATAAGAAGATTGAATGTTCTGAAAAAGATTTTTATGCCCCATTTGCTTCCACAGCCAACCACATCATTTGTTTTTGGCCCTTAATTTACTCCCTTCTCCGTTTTTCCTATTTCCTTACGCTTCATTATTTTTTAATTTCACTTTCTAACTCCATCTGTTCTCCACAATCAATGCATTCTAACCTGCAGCGAAAAATGGTTTACCTTCTCCAAATGTCTGCTTTCTAACATGCAGTTTCATCATTTGAGAAATCTCAAACGTCTATTGAAGACGTTTTTCATGTTGGCTGCATTTGTGGTAAAACATACCTGAGTGTTTAATATCTTGACTGATGTCATGACATGTTTGATATTGTGTTATGCAGGCTGCATATGTGTTAAGCTAATACAGGTTCTGTAGTGAATGTCATGACCGATGTCATGACATCCTTGTGTGACAGCAGGAGCTGTTATATCTTATTAATTGTGTTTCCTGATTTCTCTCAATCTACAATTTAGGAAACCTTTTATTGTGTGCTGAATATTTCATCTAGAAGATTTTGTTGACAGCACATACTGTAACAATCAGATGGCGTGTAAATTAGGTTAACTTGGTTAACCATAATGTGTTTCTAAAAAAGCCCAAGGCCCAAGAGCTGCATATAAAAAATCTGCAATCTTAATTTGGAACGCAGAGAGAGTAGATTGTTAATTGTGAAGAACCATAGTTTTGTAGTTGTCTCTTGTACTCCAAGCAATTGTCTTTGATGATTGCATTGGAATAGGTTGTTTTTGTTAATTGTCACTCTAAGCTTTTAAACACGAGTGTGTGTTTCTTGATTGAAGCTTTTAAGCAGATCAATGTGTGTTTTTGAAGTGTGTCTTCTCTCTGAATTTGTTTAATATTTATTTGTAATCACTGCTGTGATTGAGGGGGAGTGAGTGGAGATACTCAGGTCTAGGAATAGATTGGAATTACATTGGGTAGGTTTTAAGTAAGGAGTTGTAAATGGGGGAGTTTAACTCCGAATTAATTATGCTTATATTAGATTCCCTCCCTGGCTTGGTAGCCCCCAGAGTAGGTTGTTTGAACCGAACTGGGTAAACAAATTTGTGTGTTCTTTATTGTTTTTATGCGTTTCTGTTTTAACGTTGTGTGTTGTGTAATTGTGGATGTCATAACATCCTGTAAGACATCCAGCGTGAGTTACTAGAATTTACAATTGGCATCAGAGCAAGCACTCTGCCTGTTTACATCTGGGTGAGATCTAGGGACATCAAAATTCGGGTACTATGGAGAAGGAACTGTTAGTGTTTGGGAATAGACCACTCATCCTGGATGGCTTTAACTATGACTACTGGAAACCTCATATGGTAGCAGTCATAAAGTCTATGGACAACAAGGCCTGGAGAGCTGTGGAAAGCGGATGGAAACATCCTGAGAAGCTTATGGAAGATGGAACCACTGTTCTAATTCCTGAAGCACAACGGAACAAAACTGAAGAAGAGCTAGCTTTGGGCAATTCCAAAGCCCTAAGTGCCTTGTTCAATGGAATTGACAAGAACATATTCAGGCTTGTGCAACACTGTGAACTAGCTAAAGAAGCTTGGGATATTCTCAAAACAGCACATGAAGGCATATCCAAGGTAAAGATGTCGAGACTTCAAATGCTTACCACTAAGTTTGAAAATCTCAAGATGAAAGAGGATGAAACCATTTATGAATTCTATATGAATGTCCTTGAGATTTCAAATAACTCAGGAGCCTTAGGAGAAAAAATCTATGAAGAAAAATTGGTAAGAAAGATCCTTAGATCATTGCATAAGCGATTTGATATGAAGGTGACTGCCATAGAGGAAGCCCAAGACATCAACAACATGAAGCTGGACGAACTCATTGGTCCTCTACAAACCTTTGAGTTAAGTATCTGTGAGTCTTTTGAAAAGAAAAACAAAAGCATAGCTTTTGTTTCCAACACAGAAGATAATTCAAGAGAAAGCAATGGTGGAAGTAATGAAAATTTATTAGAAGCCATAGCCATGCTTGGAAAACACTTCAACAGATTTATTAAAAGGGTTGATCAGAAGTCCAGAACCAATGTCAAGAACACTTCCAATGACATTAGCAAGACCTATGATCCTAGCAGAAGATTCAAAGCTGAAGAGAAGTCAAATCAAGGAAAAGGGGTTCAGTGTCATGGATGTGAAGGATATGGACACATTAGAGCTTAATGTCCTACCTATCTCAAAGAGAAAAGAAAAGGTATGTCTGTCTCCCGATCAAATGGAGACTCAGATAATGATGCTGAAGAGGAATGTGCTGCTCTAACAAGTGTGTGTACACTTGAATACAAATTCGGCAAAAAGGATTCTACCTTTGAAGAACTGGCTGCCTCATACAATGATCTAAGAAGCTTGGGATATTCTCAAAGCAGCACATGAAGGCACATCCAAGGTAAAGATGTCGAGACTTCAAATGCTTACCACTAAGTTTGAATGTCTCAAGATGAAAGAGGGTGAAACCATTTATGAATTATCACAGTAAGTTTTTAATAAAATTATTGGAATTAACATTTTATTGGGAATTATTTGGAAAATAATGAAATATTGGCTTTTGGGCTTAGTGTAGTAGTTAGTAGAAGGGGGGGTGTTAACTATGTAAGCCTATTAAGACATTTTCTTTTTTTTTCATAAAATTAAAGGAAATTGGAAAAGATAAGGTTAGAAGCAAGAGAGCAGAAGTCTGAGGAACAGAGAAGTACGTGAAAAGGAGAAGAACCAAAGAGGAAGAGAACCTTCGAAGATTCGACTCTGAGGTAAGGGGGGATTCTTCGGGTTAATAATCCTTATGCAGTTATGGGTAGTAGAATTGATTAGGATTGTCATTTAGTTCAATCGAACGTGTCGGGTTTGGGGATTTTGTTAGGTTTTGATAAACCTTCATAATTTTGCATGATTTGGATAATAACCATGATATATGTTGTTATTTAATGTTTAAAACTTGTTTGAAATGTGTTACAATGTATAATCTGGTGATGTTGTGTGTAATATTCGTGTGTGGATCATGTATCAAAGGATTCGCCGATTTGCTGATTTAGTAGACTGTAGCAGAATCTTTGAGGAAGATAATCTTAAGCTAAAATCATCTCACTCTCGCCAGTTAGTTGATAAGAAGGGTAAGAATCCTATGGATAGAGGCAAACCATATGGTAGAGGAAACCCAAAAGCTGGTGATTGGAAAAGGCCTAGTGGGGGAGATTCTGGTGCTCCCGTTAGGTGCTACAACTGTGGTGAACCAGGGCATAAGAGGAACGAGTGCAAGAGCGAAGAGAAGAAGTGCTTCAAGTTTGGTAGGGTAGGCCATATTGCTCCTGACTGTAGAATGAAGACTGTGACTTGCTATAACTGTGGCGAAGAGGGTCATATCAGTACACAGTGCACCAAGCCAAAGAAGAACCAATCTGGAGGAAAAGTTTTCGCTTTGTCTGGATCAGAAACTACTCCAGAGGATAGACTGATTAAAGGTACGTGTTTCATACATGACACTCCTTTAATTGCGATTATTGATACTGGTGCGACTCACTCGTTTATTTCATTGGATTGTGCTAAGAGGCTAAATTTAGAGATATCGAAAATAAATGGAAGTATGGTTATTAACACTCCTGCGTCGGGTTCAATGACCACTTCATCTGCATGTTTGAACTGTCATATTGATATATTTGGTAGAAAGTTTGGAATGACCTTAGTGTGCCTTCCGCTTGAACAACTTGACGTTATTTTGGGGATGAACTGGTTGCAATTCAACCGAGTTCATATCAATTGTTTTACGAAGACGGTCATACTTCCTGAGGAGGTTAGTGTCGAGGATTTAGCGATGACTGTGAGACAAGTGGGTGAAGCGATTCAAGATGGGGCATCAGTGTTTATGTTAATTGCGTTGATGGAAATGAAAGGAAGGGCAGTAAGTAGTGAATTGCCAGTGGTATGTGACTTTCCAGAGGTTTTTCCAAAAGATATTAGAGAGCTACCACCTGAAAGGGAGGTAGAGTTTGCTATTGAGTTAGTTCCTGGAACCAGTCCTGTGTCGATGACACCTTATAGAATGTCGGCATCTGAATTGACTGAATTGAAGAGTCAATTAGAAGTATCGCTGGAAAAAGAATTCATTCGTCCAAGTGTGTCACCGTGGGGTGCACCGGTGTTATTGGTAAAGAAGAAGGAAGGATCTATGAGGTTGTGTGTAGACTACAGACAACTGAATAAAGTTACTATCAAGAATCGGTATCCATTGCCGAGGATTGATGATCTAATGAATCAGTTGGTCGGAGCAAGTATGTTTAGTAAAATTGATTTAAGATCTGGGTATCATCAGATTCGTGTGAAGACGGACGATATTCAGAAGACTGCATTCAGAACATGGTACGGTCATTACGAATACACTATGATGCCGTTTGGAGTTACTAACGCACCTGGTGTTTTTATGGAATATATGAATAGGATTTTTCATCCTTATCTTGATAAATTCGTCGTAGTGTTCATTGACAACATTCTGATATATTCCAAAAGTGAAGAGGAACATGCAGAGCATCTCAGAATTGTATTGGGGCTGTTGAAATAAAAGAAACTTTATGCCAAACTATCGAAGTATGATTTCTATTTAATCGAAGTGAGTTTTCTTGGCCATGTGATTTCCAAGGACGGTATTGCCGTAGATCCGAAAAAGGTAGAAGTCGTGTCTCAGTGGGAAGCTCCGAAGTCTGTTACCAAAATTCGTAGCTTTCTGGGTCTTGCAGGTTACTATCAGAAGTTCATAGAAGGATTTTCGAAGTTAGCTCTACCATTGACGAAGTTGACTAGGAAGGGTCAAGCGTTCATTTGGGACTCAAAGTGCGAAGAAGGACTCCAAGAGTTGAAAAAGAGGTTGACTAGTGCTCCTATTTTGATTTTTCCGAATTCGGCAGAATCTTTTGTTGTGTATTGTGATGCTTCATTGATGGGACTTGGAAATGTACTAATGCAGAACCAACAGGTAGTAGCTTATGCGTCGAGACAACTCAAAGTGCATGAGAAGAATTACCCGACTCATGACTTAGAGTTGGCAGCAGTGGTGTTTGTGTTGAAATTATGGAGACATTACCTTTATGGTTCACGGTTCGAAGTGTTTAGTGATCATAAGAGTCTGAAATACCTATTTGATCAGAAAGAACTTAATAGGTGGTTAGAGTTCCTTAAGGACTACGATTTTGGGCTGAACTACCATCTGGGTAAGGCGAATGTTGTTGCTGACGCTTTGAGTAGGAAGTCCTTGCATATGTCTATGTTGATGGTGCGAGAACTAGATTTGATTAGGCAATTTCGGGATTTAAGTTTGGTATGTGAAGGCACTTCGAATAGCATTAAGTTGGGTATGCTAAAGCTGACAAGTGGAATTCTTGATGAGATTAGAGAAGGACAGAAGACTGATGTTGAGCTGGTTGACAGATTGACTTTGATTAACCAAGGAAAAGGAGGTGAATTCAAAATTGACGAGAATGGCATAATAAGATTTGGCGACCGCGTTTGTATTCCTGATGTGGCCGAACTGAGGAAGAGTATTTTAGAAGAAGGACATCGTAGTGGATTGAGTATTAACCCCGGTGCTACTAAGATGTACCATGGCTTGAAGAAGTTATTCTGGTGGCCTGGAATGAAAAAGGAGATCGCTGAATTTGTTTATTCTTGTTTGACTTGCCAGAAGTCAAAGATCGAACATCAGAAGCCGTATGGAGCTATGCAACCTTTGTTTATTCCTGAATGGAAGTAGGATGGTATATCCATGGACTTTGTTTCTGGGTTTCCAAGAACAGCTAAGAACTATGAACCCATTTGGGTTATTGTAGATAGACTGACGAAGTCTGCTCACTTCATACTGATGAGAATGGACTATTCTATGGAAAGGTTGGCTCAGTTGTATATTGAGAAAATAGTGAGTCTACATGGTATTCCTTCGAGTATCGTGTCAGATAGAGTTCCAAGGTTTACATCTAGATTCTGGGAAGGGTTGCAGAAGGCCTTGGGTACTAAGTTCAGGTTGAGTTCTGCTTATCATCTGCAGACTGATGGTCAAACTGAAAGGACGATTCAATCATTGGAAGATCTGTTGCGTGCCAGTGTATTGGAAAAAGGTGGTGCATGGGATAGTTATTTACCGTTGATTGAATTTACTTACAACAATAGATACCATTCGAGTATTGGTATGGCTCCATTTGAAGCTTTGTATGGTAGGAGGTGTAGGACACCATTGTGTTGGTATGAATCTGGTGAAAGTGTGGTGATTGGACCAGAGATTGTTCAAGAGACGACCGAAAAGATTAGGATGATTCAGGAGAAGATGAAAGCTTCTCAGAGTCGTCAGAAAAGCTATCATGATAAGAGGCGGAGGACACTTGAATTTCAAGAGGGAGATCATGTGTTTCTGAGAGTAACTCCTACGACGGGTGTTGGTCGAGCACTAAAGTCAAGGAAGTTGACGCCGCGTTTTATTGGTCCGTTTCAGATTACGGAAAGAGTAGGAGAGGTGGCCTATCATATTGCTTTACCACCAACACTTGCAAACCTACATGACGTATTCCATGTGTCTCAATTGAGGAAATACATTGCGGATCCGTCTCATGTAATCCAAGTGGACGATGTGCAAGTGAGAGATAATTTGACAGTTGAGGCCTTGCCTATGAGGATTGAGGACCGGAAGTTAAAGCAACTGCGTGGTAAAGAAATAGCTTTGGTCCGAGTGGCTTGGGGAGGAGCAGCAGGTGGGAATGTTACGTGGGAACTGGAGAGTCAGATGAAGGACTCCTATCCCGAACTCTTCGTTTGAGGTATGTTTTCGAGGACGAAAACTCTTTTAGTGGGGGAGAATTGTAACACCCCGTAAATTCTTATTTATTAATTTAATTAAGGTTTTAATTAAATTATTGGAATTAACATTTTATTGGGAATTATTTGGAAAATAATGAAATATTGGCTTTTGGGCTTAGTGTAGTAGTTAGCAGAAAGGGGGGTGTTAACTATGTAAGCCTATTAAGACATTTTCTTTTTTTTTCTTCATAAAATTAAAGGAAATTGGAAAACAGAAGGTTAGAAGCAAGAGGGCAGAAGTCTGAGGAACAGAGAAGTACGTGAAAAGGAGAAGAACCAAAGAGGAAGAGAACCTTCGAAGATTCGACTCTGAGGTAAGGGAGGATT
Organism: Vicia villosa; assembly: GCF_029867415.1. Lineage (NCBI taxonomy): Eukaryota > Viridiplantae > Streptophyta > Magnoliopsida > Fabales > Fabaceae > Vicia > Vicia villosa. Next base: position 117,410,564 of record NC_081186.1, on the reverse strand, counting down.
CTTGGGGTTAATAATCCTTATGCGGTTATGGGTAGTAGAATTGATTAGGATTGTCATTTAGTTCAATCGAACGTGTCGGGTTTGGGGATTTTGTTAGGTTTTGATAAACCTTCATAATTTTGCATGATTAGGATAATAACCATGATATATGTTGTTATTTAATGTTTAAAACTTGTTTGAAATGTGTTACAATGTATAATCTAGTGATGTTGTGTGTAATATTCGTGTGTGGATGAATTGGTTGAATGTGGAAAAGTATTTTGTTGTCAAAACTATGAATTTTGCTGTGCAGGTACATAGGTACCGGTTCCTGTGTGGGAGGAACCAGGTTCCCATTATAAAAATAGAGGCGTGGGAATTCTAGGTTGCTGGGAACCGGTTCCCAGCTAGAGACAACCCGGTTCCCCATAGTAAAAATCTGAGACGAGTTTTGGGAAGCAGCCAGGAACCGGTTCCTGTGTGGGAGGAACCGGGTTCTACTGTGTGTTTTTGGAAAATTGTTTTTATTTTAAAAATCCATAACTTTTGATTCGAGTTTCAAATTTAGGTGCCGTTTGGGGCATTGCGAAGCTGATTTAATGGCCTATATGATGAATGGGTGAAATGGACGTGGGTCCGAGTTTTATATCTTGTTTATATTATTTATCGGGTGATGTCTTACATGTATGCGTGTGATATACTTGCATGAATGCTAAAACTTATGCATGCTTATTGGTGATGAATTGGTGATTGATAATGAGACGATGTAATAAATTGGATTGGTGATGCTGTAAGCATGTTATATGTTGCATTCATTCGCATACATTTTGGTGATGGATCCCGGTGATGTTGTGGATCAAAATGGTGGGCATAATTCCCATTGTGAGGAATTTGTGCTGGTTGGACTGTATCTTGGTGATGAAAAGATCAGTTGGATGGGTTTAGCCCATGTATGGTACCACATGCGTAGTGTCAGTCCATTCATGTGCATTATAGCATGATATAACTAAATGATTGTGTAACGTGGTAGGTGATACGTGTGAATTGATGCTTGCTTGTTTGTAGTAATTCCAAATACATGTATGGTTGGGTGGATGATAATTGCTATGATATTTTACTACTTATAACTGTATAATGCTTATTAATTTCGAATGAAACTCACCCTTACTTTGATGATTTCAAATTAAGGAGTAGCGGCATCTTGATTTGGTGAGGATAGCTCGTAGGCTAGTCCGTAGTTCGTGTCGAGTCATGCTCTGATTTGTAACACTGGGAATGATAGTCTTAGAGTTACTTGTGATACACTATGTTACCATTTTGGATTACGTATCGTTGACTCTATTGGTGATGTTTTATAATACTGTTGAATGAGTTAACGCTGTGCTGAACATGTGTTTTGATATTTTTGGTTTAATCCTAATAAAGCATGACAAACGAACTGGAGTTTTTTTTATATTATTAATTGTAACATCCTTGCTGTATGATTACTCTGATTATTATTATATTTCCGCGGGGGTTTTAGAAGGGTGTTACATCGTCCAGCTTCATGTTGCTGATGTCTTGGGCTTCCTCTATGGCAGTCACCTTCATATCAAATCGCTTAGGCAATGATCTAAGGATCTTTCTTACCATTTTCTTCATACATTTTTTTTCCTAAGGCTCCTGAGTTATTTGAAATCTCAAGGACATTCATATATAATTCATGGATGGTTTCATCCTCTTTCATCTTGAGATTTTCAAACTTAGTGGTAAGCTTTTGAAGTCTCGAAATCTTTACCTTGGATATGCCTTCATGTGCTGTTTTGAGAATATCCCAAGCTTCTTTAGCTAGTTCACAGTGTTGCACAAGCCTGAATATGTTCATGTCAATTCCATTGAACAAGGCACTTAGGGCTTTGGAATTGCCCAAAGCTAGCTCTTCTTCAGTTTTGTTCCATCGTGCTTCAGGAATTAGAACAGTGATTCCACCTTCCATAACCTTCTCAGGATGTTTCCATCCGCTTTCCACAGCTCTCCAGGCCTTGCTGTCCACAGACTTTATGACTGCTACCATACGAGGTTTCCAGTAGTCATAGTTAGAGCCATCCAGAATGGGTGGTCTATTCCCAAACACTAATAGTTCCTTCTCCATAGTACCAGAATTTTGTTGTCCCTAGATCTCACCCAGATGAAAACAGGAAGGGTGCTTGCTCTGATGCCAATTGAAAATTCTAGTAACTCACGCTCGATGTCTTGATGGATGTTATGACATCCACAATTACAGAGCACAAATAATTAAAACAGAACAGCATAAAAACAATAAAGAACACATAGAATTGTTTACCTAGTTCGGTTCAACAACCTACTCTGGGGGCTACCAAGCCAGGGAGGGAATCCAATATAAGCAAAATTAACTCGGAGTTAAACTCCCCCGTTTACAACTCCTCACTTAAAACCTACCCAATGAAATTCCAACTTATTCCTAGACCTGAGTATCTCCACTCACTCCCTCTCAATCACAGCAGTGATTACAAATAAACATTACATAAAATCAGAGAGAAGACACACTTCAAAAACACACCTTGATCTGCTTAAAAGCTTCAATCAAGAGACGCACACTTAAAAGCTTAGAGTGACAATTAACACAAACAACCTATTTCAACGCAGTCATCAAAGACAATTGCTGGGAGTACAAGAGACAGCTACAGAACTATGGTTCTTCACAGCAAACAATCTGCTCTCTCTACGTTTCAAATTAGGATTGCAGACGTTTTATATGCAGCTCTTGGGCCTTGGGCTTTTTAAGAAACAAATTAGGGTTAACCAAGTTAACCCAATTTACACGCCATCTGGTTGTTACAGAATATGCTGTCAGTAAGATCTTCTGGACGAAATATTCAGCACACAATAAAAGGTTTCCTAAACTGTTAATTGAGAGAAATCAGGAAACACAATTAATAAATTATAACAGCTCCTGCTGTCACACAAGGATGTCATGACACCGGTCATGACATTCACTACAGAACCTATATTAGCTTAACACATATGCAACCTGCATAACACAATATCAAATAGGTATGTTTTACCATAAATGCAGCCAACATGAAAACATCTTCATTGGTCAAGTCATATGAACAATGAGGGTTCACATGATTAGCTGAGTGGTCCCTAGAAGTGGGAGGATGGATCATCCATGACAGGATAAGAATGAAACCTTCCTGTTGTTGTATGCCAAGGGAGTGGCTATGTTGGTAAGCTATTGTTGTTTGGAGTTTGATTTACTTTCAAATCCAACGTTTTGCACCTGGATTGATATGTTTGTGCAAAGGCTATTATGTTAGACCTAAGGTTTGTTCAGGATGAATTTTAGTTGTATTCTGCTGCATGGTACCTCTGTTAACCATGGCTTATATGGTCTCTTCAACTGGTGTATGGGGCTCGTGCATTCGTTGTAACTCTATGTTTTTGGGACAACTGGAGCTTGGTGTATATGGTCTTGATCTTTTGATGATCAAGGGTCTATGGTATTACTTCTGGAAGCAAATATGGTGTCAGAACCAAGCTGAGTTGTGTGTGTTCCAAGAAGATGGAACTGATTCTATATGGGATGTTAGAACATCAGAATTGTGAAGATTCTGTTGTTTAAAGGAATAACACAGCAGATGCTTTGGGGTGTTAAACAAATGTGTATTTATCACATGTTTGGAACTTTCTCCTGATCTAGAAGAGGAGGCATATGGGTTCTGTGTCTAAGATGTTTCTGGCTGATTCATGTCTTAAATATAGGTATTGATCAAGGAGTGATCAAGTGGTTTGTTTTTCGGAGGTCAATTTATTTCTGATCCAATCAAGCAGGAGTACAAAAGCTGAGTACTTATTACTTGAGAAGAATGTGTAATTCTCTAAGGCCTTCTTGGTAGCTGTCTAAAGGGAGTCTCTGTTGTGTTGAAGTTGGAGGATCTTGAAGATATGTCAGACATAATGTCTTGACCTCACTGTATTAAGGATTTTTTTTCTAAACAGGATAGAGGTTGTTTAATCAAACTTGATACCATGTATCAAGTCTATGAGAACATGGAACTCTTATTCTGGAATTGTAGAGATGTATCAACTAGTGTGGGTGATTGGTGTGTGTGTGGTTGGAGTGTCATTTAGATTGTCTGGAATGTGACTGTCCCGTGTTGTGACCTGATTGGAAGAGGCATATTGTTTGTGATGACATCTAACATTTCAAAGTCAGACAGAAGGTCTGAATACTTTGCCTATCTGGAGATGATTCTTGAGATGTTCCTAATGCTTCATGTGTTTGTGATATGACCTGGAATTCTGATCAGCTACTGATGGTTGATCCCTTTGTGTTCCCCTGCAAGAACTATGATTGGTTTACTATGGAGGTTGCCTTAAGAACCATAGTAAATGTTGGATTCTTGTGACTAAGACTGATGTTTGAAAAGATGTTGGAATATTATCTCAGGTGTTTTGATTGTTTAGCTAAGGAAGTTTAGTTGTTCAAAATGAAGTTGATGTCAGACGTGTGCAGAAGAAGGATGTTAGATCAATTGTCCTACCTTGTGTGAGAAGGTAATCTTTTTTCTGAAAAATAGTAAATACGTTGACGGGAGACTAAGTATTTGTCTATTGTTTTTGAGAATGAATACTTTAATGGGAGACTAAGTGTTAGTATGTAATCATGATGTTAGTGAGTGTAAGGACAGAAGTTTGATGTCAGATAGTGAGATCTAATCAAAATGGCTGAAGATAGGGTGGGTTCTTCTACTACAAGTAAGAGACTATGACAGTCACTATTATGTGTAGCAAGTAAACTAAAGACATGTGTTATGGAATATGTGAGAAATTCCAAATCAAGTGGACTTTTGTGTAGATTTGGCAGACCTTGTATCTAAATCTGGTGAGTTTATGCTCAAAAAGTATAAGAAGTAACAGTTCTTCATGTTGAGAATGTGGCAATCTCTTTGTGTTTTTCAACTGGTGACAAGTGGTCATCTACAGAAGGAGCATTGATTACTCATGTCAGGGGGAGTTAAGGTTGTTGTCTATGATTTTTTTTATTGCAAGGGTATATATCTTGGTGAAGCTTGCGTATGCAGAGTTATTGTCTTCGGATGAGGATGTGATGTCAAAAAGCATGTTGTGACATTTGGCTACTATGTGTGGTTGATTGTTCCTAAGGCTAATATGCTAATCTAGATGTGTGAAGCTAACTTGTGTTGTTGGGTTCCTCGGGAGGCTGTGAAGAGCATTTATGGTTAAGTATGGGAGAATTCATTTTCCTCTGCATAATGCGTAAGAACTCTAGGAGTTTATGTCATTTGTGATGACGTGTTTCCTTGTCTTCTTGGACTGTGCTAAATGAAAAACTTGAATTCATCAACTAGAAATCTTATCAGTATGCTCTGACATCCAGTTCAACATCAGAATCTCAGTTGCTGAAGTGGCACATTAACTTAAGATAGGATGAACCATGAGAATGGAAATTTAGTTTCTTCAAAAAGGTCTATCTCATAGAAGTATGTGGGAACTGCATGAAGGAGAAGATAAGCTATATATTTGAGGGGGAGCATATTAAATAGATATAATATCAGTAGATGTTGTCTATATGATGAGTTTGTTCTAATCTACTGCTGACTGTTCTGATATCACGTTTTTTTTGCTATCAATGATGAAGTTAAGGGGGGCAACTGTCTTTGTGTAATTGATGATGTGAATAACTATGGTGGTGCATATCTGTATGATTTAACTGATGCTATT